>NW_005198206.1:0-14226 GCF_000372725.1 Emiliania huxleyi CCMP1516 | reverse complement strand
GTGAGGGTGAGGGTGAGGGTGAGGGTGAGAGTGAGGGTGAGAGCACGCCTTGGGTCGCCGAGAGGAGGCGCGCGGTGGGAAAGGAGCTGCTTGCTGCTACTACCACGCTTGCCGCTGCTACCAAGCCCCGCCAAGAGTGGAAGGAGGGTGTGTGTGTCTTCGTTTGGGGCGGGGGTGGGGGGTGGGGGGGCAGCCTCTGGCGGGGCGGCGGCTCTATCTCTGGTGCTCTCAGGCGCTCTTAGGCGCTCTCAGGCGAAGCGGCGCGCCGTCGCTCGCCGCGGCAGCGGCGTCCGGGGCGCCAAACGTGCAGAACTGGTGGAAGGAGAGGCGCCGCGCCTCGCCGGGCGACCAGGCGAGTGCTGCGCAGAGGCCTGTGGCGGAGGGGGAGGGGGAGGGCTGTGGGGTGGGTGTGTGGTGGAGGCCGGCGGCGTGGGTGTGAAGGTGGGGTGTTCTGGGGCGGCCAGGGGGTCGTGCAAGCGGCGCGGCGTGGCGAGCGGCGCCCGGTTCGCCGCGCAGCCGCTTGAGGACGAGGCCGCCCGCCTCGCGCTGCGCCCGTGCCGCCGCCTCCTCCGCCGCCACCGCCGCCGCCCTCTCCGCAGGGTCAACCTCGCCCTCCTCCGCGCCGCCCTCCTCCTCCTCCTCCTCCTCCTCCTCCTCGTCGGCCGGCTCCGGCCCTGGCTCTGGCTCGTCGGCAGCGGCGGCCGGAGGGTCGGGCTCCGCCTTGTCCTTGCCCTTCCCGCCAGCCTCGACCTCTCCCGCAACCGCCTCCTCCCCAACCTCCTCCCCCACCTCCTCCTCTGCCACCCCACTTGCCCCCCCCGACGGCGCCTCCCCCGCCGCCGCAGCGTCCGCGCCATCTGCCGCCTCTCCGCCATCGTCCGACTCGGCGGCGGCGACGTCGAAACCGGAGCCGCCCGCAAAGGCCTGCAGCATCGCGATCGCCTTTGGCTCGCCGACCTTCTGCGCCGACTCGAGCGGCGTCCTCCCGCCCCTGTTGCACGCCGTCAGGTCGGCCCTCGCCTCGCACAAGTAGCCGATCACGCGCAGGGAGCCATACATCGCCGCGATGTGGAGCGGCGTGTTGGCGTGCTCGCCGGGCAGCAGCGGGTCGGCGCCCTTCTTGACGGCGGACTCGACGGCGCGCAGCGAGTTGCTCTCGATCGCCTTAAGGAGCGCACGCTGCACCTTCTCGTCCCGGGGAGGCGTCGCTTCGGCCGGCAGACCCACCGCGTCGGCCGGTTGCGCTTCTTCCGCCGCCGGCGCCTCCGCTTCCGCCTCCGCCGGCGGCACTTCAGCCGCGGGCGGGCCCTCCACGGCAGCCTCCTCTTCACCTGCCGCCGCCACCGACTGCGCCTCCGCCGACGCCCGCGCTCTCGCCGCCGACGCCTGCTTCTCTGCCGCCGCGGCAGCCACAGCCGCCGTCTTCGCCGTCTCCAAGGCCGCCGCCGCCGCCTCGGCCGCCGCCGCCGCGCTCTCCGCCGCCGCGTCCGCGCGCCGCGACTCCTCCTCCGCCGCCGCGAGCTCCGCGGCAGCCTTGGCCGCCGCCGCCTCGACCGCCGCCACCTTGGCCGGGTCAGGCCCGCCGCCGCCGCCGCCGCCCGAGCAGGCGCCGGTGTGGATCTTCATCTCGGTGCCGTCGTTGCGCACCTTGGTCTTGCACGCGTCGCAAGTGACCCACTTCTCGTTCTTGAACGTGAACGTAACCTCGCCGCCGCCGCCGCCGCCGCTCGCGGCCGACGCCGCGGCCAGCTTCTCCTTGGCCTTGCTGGCGCCCTCGGCCGTCTTGGCGGCCTTGGCAAGCACCGCGCGCGCGTTCTCGGCCGCGCGCTGGGCCGTCTCGGCCGCCTTGGAAGCCTCCGTCGCGGCGGCCTCGAGCGAGGCGAGCTCCTGCGCCGACACCCCCCTCCCCGCCTCAACGGCCGGCGCTGACGCTTGGTCGTCGCCCGCCGCGTCGTCTACCGCAGCGGCCGCCTCTGCCGCCGCCTCTGCGGCCGCCTCTGCCGCCACCTCTGCCGCCGCCTCTGCCGCTGCGGCCTTGGCTGCTGCCGCCTCGGACGCCGCAGCCTCCGCCGCTGCCGCTTCGGCCTTTGCAGCCTCCGCCCTTGAAGCCTCGGCCTCTGCCGCTGCCGCCTCCTCTGCCGCTGCTGCTTCCGCTGCCTCGGCCTTTGCGGCAGCGGCTTCGGCCGCTGCTGCCTCTGCCGCTGCTGCCTCTGCCGCCGCAGTCTGTGCCTCTGCCGCTGCTGCCTCTGCGGCTGCTGCCTCTGCGGCTGCTGCCTCTGCGGCTGCTGCCTCCGCTGCCGCCGTCTCTGCTGCCGCCGCCTCCTCCTTCGCCCGCTCCGCCGCCGCCTTTTCCGCAGCAGCGGCAGCCTCCTTCTCTTCCGCTGCAGCCTGAGCGTCCTTCTCCACTTGCGCCGCCGCCTCGGCCGCCGCCGCCGCGCTCTCCGCCGCCGCGTCCGCGCGCCGCGACTCCTCCTCCGCCGCCGCGAGCTCCGCGGCAGCCTTGGCCGCCGCCGCCTCGACCGCCGCCACCTTGGCCGGGTCAGGCCCGCCGCCGCCGCCGCCGCCCGAGCAGGCGCCGGTGTGGATCTTCATCTCGGTGCCGTCGTTGCGCACCTTGGTCTTGCACGCGTCGCAAGTGACCCACTTCTCGTTCTTGAACGTGAACGTAACCTCGCCGCCGCCGCCGCCGCCGCTCGCGGCCGCCGCCGCGGCCAGCTTCTCCTTGGCCTTGCTGGCGCCCTCGGCCGTCTTGGCGGCCTTGGCAAGCACTGCGCGCGCGTTCTCGGCCGCGCGCTGGGCCGTCTCCGCTGATCTGGCGAGCTCGCTCGCGGGTTGAGGAGCCATAGTTGTGCCGCCGTCAGCGACTTTGGCAAAGTACTGTGCTTGGGCAGGTGTGAACAACACCTCGAGAGAGAGAGAGAGAGAGAGAGAGAGGAGGGGGCATGTGTAACGACACTGCTAGAGATGCCTTTCGGGGCCCAGAGATAAAACTTCTGTGATGCCATGCGTGACCTAGTAGTGTCCCCAGCTATGGGCGTGTCCACGTTGGAGCCAGGTGTGGTGTGGGCGCGAGAATAGCTCCGCCGTTCATGGAGGCAACCGATGCGAGTCGACTGGTGTGTGTCGTCGTGGTTTCGTATCAAGAATTCTCTCTCTCACAACACCTCGTGACCACGGCGCCGCAGGCGCCTGTTGATGGGTCCAGGTGATAGCCCTGGATGGGCAATGCATACGCCTAGTTGGACCTCAGATCGCCCGACCGCGTCCCGGTGCTCTGTGGTCGGATTTGTGACGCCGAACAAAACAAAGGTGACGCCGCCGCACCGCGCCGCGGCCGGGGGCCCGCCGGAGGCCAAGGATGGCCGTGGCGGACCGGGACGAGCTCTGGGAGGTAAGGTGTCAGTGAGTATATTGTAGAAACTGACCATGTGCACAATATCTCTCACTCTAGCTAAGCCTGGGAAGGCGATGCCGGGGCCGTACAACAGCTTGATGGTGCTTCGCCGGCGTGCGTCCCGGAGCGGTCCCGGACGGGGGCCCAGGAGAGGAAAATGGAGGACAACGCCGACACCGCTCTGATTCGACTTTTTACTTCAAACAAAGACAGTGGCACGCGCCGCGGCGCGGTGCATGCCACTGTCTGAGCCCTGGTGTCGAGGTGTGAGGCCCGGTGTCGAGGGTGTCGAGCTGCTGTCGAGGGATAGAGGTGTCGAGGCCTGTCGAGGCCTGTCGAGGTCTGTCGAGGCCTGTCGAGGCCTGTCGAGGCCTGTCGAGGCCTGTCGAGGCCTGTCGAGGCTGAAACCATGCTTGACCGTGTCGAGGGGTGTCGAGGGGTGTCGAGGTGTCGAGTTTGGCACCTTGACACAGACGAGCATGGTTTCAGCCTAGATGGTGTCGAGGGGTGTCGAGGGGTGTCGAGGGGTGTCGAGGGGTGTCGAGTTTGTCGAGTTGGCATGGGTTGTCGAGGTGTCGAGTCGGTGTCGAGGTTTGGTGTCGAGGTGTCGAGGCCAGGGCTCAGGCCACTGTCAGGAGCGGATCCGTCAGTTAGTCGCGTTCACGCCGGGATCGTGTCCTCCACAACCTGCCCAACCATTCAGGGCGACGAGTAGGAATGACGGGGATCCGCCGAAAGAATTTTACAACGAAACTCCAGAACACTGGGCACGGGACTGGCGCGCACTGGCACTAACACAGCAACAATCCGGGGCTCGCCTGCACACCGCGACATAAGGAGGGCAAACCCACGGGGCGAGTGGACTGCTTCAAGGCCGTCGGCACCTTCTTTGGCGACCCTGAAGCCTGCAAGAAAGAGCTCACCGCGCACCTCAGGAAGAAGCTCGCGCCGCTCGACGTCATCGACACGATCGTCGACACTGACTGCGTCACGAACACCTCGCAGCTCCGCCTCAACCTCGTGCAACGGATCGCCTGCGCAAAGACCAAGTACATTGCCGGCATCACGCCGCCCAATGTCGCGTGCGAGGCTCTCGAGTTTGCGCACAACCGCATCCGCAAGTCCTTCGAGAGCATTGCTCGCGCCGACGCCTCGCCCCAGGCGCTCCGCGACCTCGCGTGGCTCCAGGCACAGCTGCCGACCGAGATGGGCGGGTGCAACATCGACACCGCCTTCACGCGAGCCGACAGCGACTTCTCCATGTCGCTCCTCAAGAACTGGCGCACCCTCGTCGCCCACAACCCCGACTTCGCCCACGACGAGGGAGGTGCATCCAAGTACCCCGCCATCGCCGCAGCTATCGCCACCTACGAGTCCGCCCTCTCGGACTGGAAGGAGGTGTGCGAGAAGCGCACCGCCCGCGACAAAAACAAGTACTACACCGTCCGCGGCGGCTACCTGACTGAGTTCTACCCCAAGAGCGTCCCGCTCCCCGAGCCCGAGTCCCTTCCAGCTACCGACGCGATTCTCAATGGCACTTGCAAATCCACGTACCCGCGGCCGCGGGCGCTCGCTGCCATCAAGAATCACAAGGACTGGTACGCGCACCAGGAGCTCGTCAAGGCGCGGGATGCGCACGTCAAGAACAACCCGTCCCTCGGAGACAGCGCCGTCAACAACCGCGAAGCCGCACGCTTCGTCTCCGCCTCAACGCCTTTCGCCGGCAAGGCCTTCGATGTCCGTGTCGACGGTACGTACGCCACCGCCCTCTCCTCCGACACCCTCCAGGACGAGCTCCAGCGAAAGCTCGGCCTTTGGCTCTCCGCGGCGCTTCCCACCCTTCGGGTCGCGCTCGAGCGGGGCATGCCAGTCGATTTCTTCGGCGACTACCTTTACAACAAGGCCCACCACCGGCGGCCCCACGACGGCGTCCTCGCCGCCTGGGCGGACGCGATGCGCGCCCCGGCCAACGCGCCGGTCGTGCACGGTGACAAGGAGAAACCAGAGCTCACCCGGCAGTACAACGAGGGGTACAAGGTCGACCTTGCGGAACCCCACGCTGGCCCGGGAGGCTGCGATGACGTGAATGAAGTCAAGCTCTGGACGCCCCTCCTCAAGACCTCCTCGCCGGGCGTTGGCAACGCCTCGAGTGGCGGCACGCCCGCCTCCGTTGGCCACTCCTACGCCTTTGGTAACACCGAAGAGAAGGCCCGCCGCCTAAACATGGGCTGCAAGGCGCGCGGGCAGCCCGGCCAACCCTTCTCCCACAAGACCGGCCACGGCTACGTCAAGGCGCATCGCGGTTTCTACCACGACGCGATCTTTGTCAAGCGCAACAACTTCAACCTGCTGCTCCACGAGACGTTCGGCGGCGGCTTCTCGCCCACCGCCGTTCTCAAGCTGCGCCGCCTCGCGCGCAAAGTCGCGCGCGGCAGCGTCGACCGCACGGCCTACTCGCCCAAGTACTCGCTCTCTTTTATGTCCCACCATGCAGAGCGCATCTCTCTCTCTGTTGTGCGAGGCGTGAACCGCGCCATTCGCTCTCACCTGGCAACCCTGTCTGCACGTCTCGCGCGCGCGTGAACAGGGCTCCAGGCCCCAAATGACGTGTGAGTGTTAGATTTGTTTGGTATTGCTAAAAATCTCTCTCTCTAACACAGGTACACCGAAAGAAATCAACCGCCGACCACCCGCCGCCGCCCTCCGTCTCGCCCACGCCGCCCGCCACCGCCGTCCATTGCCCTGCCGCATGCCGCCAATCGCCTGCCACTGCCTCCCGCCCTCCCCGCCACGCCGCGCCATCCGCTTCTGCCACTGCCTCGTCCCGCCGCGCCACTCCTACCGTAAGCCGCTTCCGTTTCGCCGTTTGCCCCACGCCGCCTCCATGCCGCCCGCTTTCTTTCGCAGCGAAAGAAACACACGCTGCGTACCAGCAAGCGGGGTCGCGCCGCCTATCGCGCCGCCTGTGGTCGCGCCGCCTGCCCTGCTCGGCCAGCGCGTCGTGCTCGGCGGGCTCTCGGCACGCCCCGAGCTGAACGGGCGCCTGGGCGAGGCGCGGAGCTTCGAGGGCGGGCGGTACGCGGTGGCGCTCGAAGGCGGCGGCGAGAGCGTGCGAGTGCGGCCGGACAATCTGTCGAGGGCGGCCGTGCAGGCCCCGAGTGTCATGGCGACCGACGAGATCGTGGCAGCGGCTGAGCGAGGCGACGAGGCGGTGGTGCTGGCGTGCAAGCGACTTTGCCAAGCGACTTTGCCGAGGGGGGCGCAGCGGAAAGAAATCACGCGGTTTGGGCCCCACTACAGGGGAAAGAAACACAAGCCGGATTACGAAAGACGGCGCGCTCAACAGCCGAGATGGTCGCACCTGTGGACGCGCCGCTGCTCGGCCAGCGCGTCGTGCTAGGCGGGCTCTCGGCACGCCCCGAGCTGAACGGGCGCCTGGGCGAGGCGCGGAGCTTCGAGGGCGGGCGGTACGCGGTGGCGCTCGAGGGCGGCAGCGAGAGCGTGCGAGTGCGGCCGGACAATCTGTCGAGGGCGGCCGTGCAGGCCCCGAGTGTCATGGCGACCGACGATATCGTGACAGCGGTTGAGCGAGGCGACGAGGCGGTGATACTGGCGTGGCTCGAAATCGGCGGGCGGGTCAACGCGACAGTCAACGCGACGTGCGAGGGCGGCAAGGCGAGTGGCATCACGCTGCTGATGAGCGCCGCCGGCCACGGCCACGAGCGGGTGGTCGACTTGCTGCTGCAGCACGGCGCGGAGCGCAACCTGCAGAACAGCAACGGCTGGACCGCGCTGACGATCGCCGCCCTCCACGGCCACGAGCAAGTGGTCGACTTGCTGATACGGCGCGGCGTGGAGGTCAACCTGCTGGGTGACGGCTGCTTGACCGCGCTGATGGCCGCCGCCGGGGAAGGCCACGAGCGGGTGGTCAATCTGCTGATCCGGCACGGCGCTGATGTCAACCTACAGGACAGCGACAGTTATACCGCGCTGATGTGCGCCGCCAGCCAAGGCAACCCCGCCGTCGTGCGGCGCTTGCTGCGGGCGGGCGCAGACACGGCGGCTCGCGGTGCGAGCGGCAAGACGGCGCTGCAAATGGCCAAGGAGAAGGGCCACGCCGAGTGCGCCAAGGTCTTGGCTGAGGCGGTGGCCGAGGGCCGGGCAGGGGGGGCGGGCGGCGCTTCTTCGGGCGCGGCAGCGGCAGCTGTGGACAATCCGTCGCCGGCGGCAGCGGCGAAGCCGGTGTCAGGCAGTGTCGTGGAATTCTCCGATGAGGTCGTGGATGCGGCTGGGCGAGGCGACGAGGCGGCGGTGCTGGCGTGGCTCGACAGTGGAGGGCAGGTCAATGCGACTTGGGGGATGACCGGCATCACCGCGCTGATGCTGGCCGCCCAGATGGGCCACGAGCGGGTGATCGAGCTGCTGCTGGAGCACGGCGCGGAGGTCAACCTGCAGGACAGCAACGGCTGGACTGCGCTGATGCGCGCCGCCCAGGAAGGCCACGAGCGGGTGGTCGAGCTGCTGCTGCGGCGCGGCGCTCAGGCCAACCTGCAGGACGAGTACGGCCTCACCGCGCTGACGCTCGCCGCCCACCAAGGTCACGAGCGGGTGGTCGACTTACTGCTCCGGCGCGGCGCGGAAGTCAACCTGCAGAGGAGTGACGGCGGCACCGCGCTGATGCTCGCCGCCCTCTTCAACCACCCCGCCGTCGTTCGGCGCTTGCTGCGGGCAGGCGCAGACACGGCGGGTCGCAGTGTGAGCGGCAAGACGGCGCTGCAGCTGGCCAAGGAGAAGGGCCACGCCGAGTGCGTCGAGGCCTTCAAGAAGCACGTCCAGGAGGTGGTGGCGGGACGGCCCACGGCGACGGCAGCCGGCGGCGAAGGCGCAGGCGGCGCTTCCTCCGGCGGCGCTTCCTCGGCTGGATCGAGCGTCGCGAAGACGCTATCTCCAGCGGTGGCGGCGGGGCGGGCGTCGAGCGGTGGCGTGGCAGTCTCCGATGAGGTCGTGGCAGCGGCTGAGCGAGGCGAGGAGGAGGCGGTGCTGGAGTGGCTCGAGGGCGGCGGGCGGGCCGACGCGACGTACGAGAGAGGCGGCTTGAGCGGCCTCACGCTGCTGATGCTCGCCGCCCAGGAAGGCCACGAGCGGGTGGTCGAGCTGCTGCTGCGGCACGACGCTGAGGTCAACTTGTGGGACAACTTCGGCGCCACCGCGCTGGTGTGCGCCGCCTTCTTCAACCACCCCGCCGTCGTGCGGCGCTTGCTGCGGGCGGGCGCAGACGCGGCGTCTACCTTTAACGGCATGACGACGCTGCAGCTGGCCAAGGAGCAGGGCCACGCCGAGTGCGTGCGCGCCCTCGAGGAGCACTCGTCGACCGCAGCAGAGGCTGAGGGGGAGACGTTGGCCGCAGAATCAGCCGAACAGGCCGCGGCGGCCGCACGCGAGGCGGCAGCGGCTGCGGAGGCGGCAGAGGCACGCGATGCTGCCGAGGCGGCGCTGCGCGAGGCGGTTGAGGCGTGCGAGCGAGGCGATGCCGATCTCGAGGCGCTCAGAACGGCGATCAACGCGAACACCGCCCAGTCCGCCAACGGCTCGGAGGCGCTGCGGGCGGCGCGGCGGCTGCGCGACGAGCTGGCCAAGCCGCTGAAGCGGCAGCGGCAGAAGGAGGAGAAGAAGGCGGCGAGGCAGGCGGAGGCGGCAGCGCGGGCGGTGGAGCGGGCGGCGGAGCAGGCGGAGGAGGCGCGAGCGGCGGAGGAGGCGCGGGCGGCTGAGGAGGCGCGAGTGGCGGAGGAAGCGGATCGGGTGGTAGCAGAGGCTGCGGCGGCGCGGGCGGCGGAGGAGGCGGAGGCGGCGTCGCGCGCAAGGGAGGAGGCAGAGGCGAGGGCAAGGGAGAAGGCGGCAAGGGAGAGGGAGGAGGCGAGGATGAGGGCGGAGGCGGAGGCGGAGGCGGCGGAGGCGGCGGCGGAGGCGGCGGCTGTAGAGGCGGCAGTGGCGGCCGTAGCGGCGGCGGAGGCTCAAGAGGCCGCGGCAGAGGAGGCGGCAGCGGCGCCAGCGGCGCCCCCAGAACCTCCCTCGCCCACCGCGCGAGCCTCCGCAATCCCCTCCGCCGCCGCGCCGCCCACCGCCGTCCCTCTCGACGAGCTCATCGCGGCGACCGACGGCTTTGCCGAGGCTCGCAAGGTGGGCGAGGGAGGTTTTGGGCGCGTCTACCGCGCCGATGCGTTGCCGTCTCTCCCGCGCGTCGCTTGCGGGTTCGCCGTCAAGACGGCGCTGGTCGGTGTCGGCGCCCAAGGCCTCGCCGAGCTACAGAGCGAGGTGCGCACGCTCAGCGCGGCGTGCCACCCGTCCTTGCTTCCTCTGCTCGGCGTCTGTTTGGCACCGGCGAGAGCGTGCCTCGTTTACCCCCTCTGCCGCGGCGGCAGCCTCGAGGACCGCCTCTACCGCACTCCAGCCGCGCTGCAGCGGCTCCGCATGCTCGGCTTCGAGACGGCGCCTCCTCCGCTCTCCTCCGCCCCACGGCTCCGCGTGTTGCGCGACGCGGCGAGCGCTCTGCACTACCTGCACACGCGCTCTCCCATGGTCCTGCACCGCGACGTCTCGGCGGGCAACATCCTGCTCGACGAGCGCGGCAACGGATACCTCGCCGACGTGGGCCTCGCGCGCGCGGCAGAGGCGACGGCCGGCGGCAATGGACAGGTCTCGCACCTGTCGACGCAGCGTATCTTTGGCAAGCCCGGCTACATGGACCCAATCATCACGCAGGACAACCAGGCTTCGCAACTGACCGACGGCTATGCGCTCGGCATCACGCTGCTCGTCAGCCTGACCGGCCGCGGCGCCGTCGGCTTGCTCAACGCGTGCGACTATGCGCTGGAGGAGCCCGACACGGCGGAGAGCATCGCGGCGGCCGACGCGGGCTGGTCGGCGGCGCAGGCTGAGGAGCTGGCGCGGCTCGTGGTCGGGCTGGCGTACGAGCGGAAGCGAAAGCGGATGCCGCTCGCAGAGGCGCTGCCGCGGCTGGAGGCGCTGGTCGAAGCGGCGGGGGAGGTGGAGGAGACGGCGGCAGCCGAGGAGCGCCAGTGCGACCTCTGCTGGAACGCGCCGCGCTCGGTCCGCTTTGCGTGCGGCCACGCGCTGTACTGCGAGACGTGTGTGCCGCGCGTGCTGGAGCGCGACACCAACTGCCCGACTTGCCGCCAGCCGGCGCTGCCCATCGTCGCAATTGGGACACAGGTGGCGGCGCAGACGACGTTTGTCTACCAGCCGCCCTCGCGCCCCGCGCCCCAGGCTCAGCCCGTGGGCGTCACGGCAGCGGTCGGTAGGCGAGGGGGGAGAGGGGGGCGTGGACGTGGCGGGCGGGGCGGGCGGGGCGCGGGGCGCGGCGGCTCTGCTTAGTTCTGGAGCACCGGCGCCACACATGATATGGGTCAGCGCGAGAGGACAGTCGACAGGGAGGTGCAGTGCTGAGTGTGTGTACTGACGTATTTGAAACGTGTGGAAATCTATCGTTGCATGTTGGGCGCAAGCACGGCTCGTTCCGTACGTCAGAATTGTCTTGAGACTTGACTCTTGTACCGTGGCCGCGTACGGCTCTACGGCTTTACGGAGCTCACCACGTCGCACGTCTGGAGACCTCTCATCGTCTACATAGCATTTGGCCTCTTATATACTACGACGCCGACCCCCGCGCCACCTCGTCCAGAAACTCGATGGCGAGGTGCTGCGACGTCGCCGCCCCTCCGTTTCGCACGCCGTGCGACGTGTTTGCGGGCAGGAACGCGAGGCCGCCGCGCGCGACGGTCGTCGCCCCCCCGGGGTGCACCACCTCGACCGCCCCCTCGAGCACGAGCAGCAGGACGTCGTGGTCGCCGTCGCGGTGCACGGGCCTCGAGGCGCCGGCCGCGAGGGTCGTGCGGTGGATGTGCGGCCGCCGCAGGAGCAGCTGCTTGCTGTGCAGCAAGCCGCCCGCCACGCCCGCGCCACCGGACACGAACGTCGGCCACGCCCTGGCGGGCGACAGCCCGGCCGGCGCGCTCGCGCTGTGCGCGCGCATCTGCCCCTCGGTGCGCCGGGTGGTGTAGCGGATGCAGAGGTAGTCGACGTGAGGCCCGGCGGGGGATTCTCGGCCGGCGCCGCCTTGCTTGAGGCGCCGCCTCGGCCCGCGAGATCCGGCGGGAGCCACAGCCATCGTGTGTGCCGATCGGAAGGGGAAGTACACGAAGCTGCCGCGCCGAGAGAGCGTCGTCTCGGTCCGCCCCTCCGCCGAGATGGAGGTGGATGTGCCGCCATTCGCGTGGAGGCTCGCCGAGCCGTCGGTGTAGAACGTTGCGCTCCCGTTCAGGACTACGATGACCTCCTCGTCGTCGTGCAGGTGCGGACTGTTTGTGCGGCGCCGGCCCTTGCGCGGCAACCGCGAGTAGTGCACCTCTAGGTGAGCGAGCACGGGGGACGAGCAGTGGTCAATGGCGACCTGCGTCGTGAGGGCGTGGCCCGTTTTCGGCGGCCGAGGAAACTGGACGCAGCGCTTCTGCGACTCGTCCTTGATGAAGGCGAGAAACTTCGTCCGCGAGGCGAGCGAGCCGTCGTCGAGGTAGGCGAGTGAGCTCGCGATGGCGACCTCGAGCAGAGTCATGGATGCCGTGGCTGGGCGCCGTTCACAGCCTTGTTATACATCGTTCACAGCGCTCAGGTTTCTCTCTTTCTCCTGTAGGCGGCTCCGGTGGTGTGCCGGTGTGTGTGCTAGTCTGCGCCAGTCCGCGCCCTTGTTGTGCCAGCGTGCTGTGCGAGAGGCTTGCGTGTTAAGTAGAATTCTTTCTCTCCAATCGGCGCGAGTGAGCTGACGTCTTTTCAGTGTATGTAGCTCTTACGTACATTCGCCCTTAGGGGCCTAGAGAACACAACCCCCTCTCTCTTTTCTCCCAGTAAGCTAAAAGTACGTACATTCCCGTTTTCTGGCTCTTTATACAGACATCGATGGTGAGTGGGTGACTGCGGACAGCGCGGATAGGATTTGGCAAGCGTTCCTCGGGGTCGTACTCGCCATCCTCCTCCTCTGGGGCGGCCGGGTCCCCATTTGTTCAAGACACAGAGCTCACACAAATTCACAGTGGGAGGAAAGCGGCTCGTGTTTTCATCTCTCCAATTGAGCTGACCCGTCTCTGTGTGGCTCTTTACTGGAAGAGCCGAGGGTGAGTGGGTGACTGCGGACAGGGAGACTTCTTTCTGATTTTGTTCTTCACAACCGGACTGATGAGGCTGTTCACGAACGGAACCACGCCGAATATTCGCGGTTTGGGCGTTGCGCCGCCTGCCAGGACAAAAGAAGAACATAAGAAGAACTATTAACAACGAAGGCGCTCTCAAAAAGAAGAAAACGCGGCCGCATGGAGGCCTCCCGCAAGCGCGCCCGCACCGGCGGCGAGGAGGGCGAGCCCGTGGCGGTCGCTGCCGGCTTCGAGGCGCCCATCTTTGGCGCGCGCGCCGTCGGCCAGGTCACTACGCTCGCGCTCGAGGGCGAGGACGGACCTCTGGCGTCCCTCAACCTGCGCGGCGTCGCAAGCGATCACGCGGGCGCCTGGTACGTCGCGACTTTGGTCTCGGTGCTGCACGTCTCGGCGGCCGAGCGCGTGCGCACCGTGGCGACCTGCGAAGGCGGCGGGTTCTCCGGCGTCGCCCTCAGCCCGGACGGGAGCGCGCTGTTTGTGGCGGATGCCGGCAACAACAAGATCCGTCGGGTGGAGGTGGCGACGGGTACTGTGACGGCGACTGCGGGTAGCGGCGAAGGAGGCGACGCGGATGGCGTGGGCGGCGCGGCAGAGTTCCACTGCCCATGGGGCGTCACTGTCAGCCCGGATGGCAGCGCGCTGTTTGTGGCGGACTGCGACAACAACAAGATCCGTCGGGTGGAGGTGGCGACAGGCGCGGTGACTACGCTCGCGGGTAGCGGCGAGGAAGGCGATGAAGATGGCGTGGGCGGCGTGGCGCATTTCAACGGCCCAGCCGGCCTCGCCCTCAGCCTGGACGGGAGCGCGCTGTTTGTGGCGGACTTCTTTAGCCACAAGATCCGTCGGGTGGAGGTGGCGACTGGCGCGGTGACTACGCTCGCGGGTAGCGGCGAAGAGGGCAGCGCTGATGGCGTGGGCGGCGCGGCGCAGTTCCGCTTCCCACACGGCGTCACGATCAGTCCAGACGGGAGCGCGCTGTTTGTGGCGGACAACGGCAACCACAAGATCCGGCGGGTGTGGGTGGCGACGGGCGCGGTGACTACGCTCGCGGGTAGCGGCGCCAGGGGCAGCGCTGATGGCGTGGGCGGCGCGGCGCAGTTCGAATACCCAGTGGCCCTCGCCATCAGCGCCGACAGCACAACGCTTTTGGCCCGCATGGAGGGCTCGGCTCTCCGCCAGGTCTGCGTGGCGGCGCCTCCTCCGCCTCCCTCCTTCGCGCCGCTCGTGGTTCCGCCCTCCACCTTCTCCGCCGACATGGGCAAGATGTGGGGCGACGCTACTCTGCCCCAGGGTATGGTCACCTTCCTGGTCGGCGACAACGAGGAGCGCGTCGAGCACGTGAGCAAGTGCGCCCTCTGCGTGCGGTCCGTGTTCTTTCGGACCATGTTTGGCATCGGCATGAAGGAGCGCGACGCCGCCGAGGTCACGGTGCTCGAAACGGACCTCGCCAGCTTCACCGCCCTCGTCCGCTACCTCCTCACCGACCAGCTCGACCTCGGCGAGGGGGAGGGCGAGCAGGCGCGCCGCGCGCTCGTGCTGCGGCAGCTGGCGCAAAAGAACCCAGGTGCCGCGCCTCGAGCTGCTCTGCGCGCAGGCGCTGCAGGAGAGCGT
>NW_005198207.1:0-1630 GCF_000372725.1 Emiliania huxleyi CCMP1516 | reverse complement strand
CGCTGCCGCTCGGGCTGCCGTAAGTTGGCTAGGGTTGCCTTGGACTACGAAGGATGAAAAATACGTAATGCGTAATGCGTATGCGTGATACGTAAGGGGGGGGGCGGGCTCTGGGGCGCGCGTGAGACGTGGTACGTAAGGCACCCGCCGCGCGGGCCATTGCACCGTCCCCGGGGCAAAGCTTTGCGGTGAAAAGGACGTATGCGTAATGCGGATACGTGATACGTCGAAGACGCCCCGCCCTCCGCGGGCCGCGGCGCACCGGCGGAGATCCATAATCCGTATACGTGACACGTGGTACGTATGAGGCAACCACAGGGCCATCGCACCGTCACGCACGCGATGATTACGTGTATGTATTGACGTTTTCTATTTATTTTTGAAGGGGGAGGCGTTCGACGGGCTGCGTAATGCGACGCATTTGGACTGGCAAGTGACGTACACGCACCGAGTTTACGTATTCCCGAGAGGGCGTAATGTGATGCGTATGCATATGGGCCTCTGTGCATATGCGTAGCAGTACAGACCACGATTGCCCCCGACGGCTGGGGCTAGTGCATCGTACCCGTCCTCAGCGCAGCGACATGCGCTATCCTCAGCGTCTTCAGCGTATCCTTGGAGTCGGGTGCCGCCTGGGCTACTTTGCTGATCGCCGTCCCCATCTGCGCTCGCGCTACTCTGAGGAACCATCTGGCCTGCCCCCTATTCCCCAGGCAGGCGCCGCTAAGCAAGTGGAAGTGCGCCATCGTCGCTCTAGCAGCGCTCTAGGCGGGCTCGTCTCGTACATGTATCTCCTATTTACTTAATAAACCAGCCCGTCTCACTGAATTTGAAGCTCGCCCGTCTCACTCTTTATGCTCCGCAACGAAACCAGTTCGTATCGAGAGCTTTCACGATCAGTTCCGTTATAGCCCCTCGAGCAGGAATCGCCCCTGGGCGCTGGGGGTGTCAGTTTTGCTGCGGCTCTCTCGCGTCTCGGTGCGCCGCCGTCGCGGTTGAGCGGCACCGGCAGCGGGGGCCGGGGGGCCCACCCACCACCGCGAACACGGAACAGCCCCAGCCCCCAAGGCTGCTAGAAAAGAGAAGAGATAAAGAGTCGTCGATAAAAATACGCGCGCCGCTGCGGCGCGCGCCCTTACAAAGCGATCCTCGCTGTCGCCACGCTGCTGCGAGACGCGCCGCAGTCCGGCGGGTCTGCGCGCGACCATCACGCGGCCGGTCAGCCCATTCGCAGCTGGTAGTCTCCGTTTTGCGTGATGTAGCGCACCCACGGCAGCGCCTGGTAGCCCGATTTCTCGATGATCTTCAGGTATCGCACCTGGATCCCCGAAACGGTAAAGTACGGAATCTCGAACTTGACGGTGATCGGCGGCTTGTCCTTCTTCTCCTCCTCGTTGGAGACCGACGGTAGCCCAAAGTGCGCGCGCATCAGGTACTCCTTGCCGCCGTGGAACTGCTTTATGCTCCTGCGGGTGCGCGGCGCGGGGGCATGTGGAACGCAAGGAGGCGGCGGCCGCGTGGGAACGCAAGGAGGTGCATTGGGCGGGGGCGGCCTCGAGGGGGGTGGACCCCACGGGGGGTGGACCCCCCACACACCCACTCGCGTCGCGCTCTGGCGCCTCATCTCGGC
>NW_005198208.1:0-1630 GCF_000372725.1 Emiliania huxleyi CCMP1516 | reverse complement strand
TTCCAGACGTTCTGTACTCTCCTATCCGGCAACCGGCGAGACGCTGCCGTGAGCCAGCCGCTCTTGCGGCAGCCGCCAGCGGAGGCCGAGCGCGTCGCGTATCGATCGAGCTCGCGATCCGGGCCGTGGAGCCCACGAGGAAGACTTCGTCTGCTGGGACGGAGTCCCGACGCTCGCTGCGTCCGCCGGAACTGGGGTCTGGACACCTTTCGTGGACGCGTCCCGCAGTGGCAAGGACAGTGATGTGTGATGACTCCTGAGGGAGGGTGTAGAGGATGTAGAGTGTAGAGCGCTGTAGAGTTGTAGAGATGTAGAGCGCTCTGGAGTGCTGTAGAGCTGTAGAGCTCTACATCCGCCGCGGGACGAAGTGCCTGCGTTGTAGAGCGATGTAGAGCGCGATTTTGTTGTAGAGTTTGTTGTAGAGGCTCTACAGCCAAACCGCCGGGAAGGCAGTGACTCAAAGAGGTCGAGTCGCACTAATGGGGTGTCTCTGAGCTTACTGGAGCTCTGATGGACAGCCCTGACTATCCCTGACACACAGAGAGTCACTCTGACGGCACACAAAACCCTATAACTGCGTCATGACCAGCCTGCCATGCGTCGCCGGTGCAGCATTCGTCGCAGTGTGCTCCTTTAGCAGGCGGTGGACTGTCGGCTGCGAGGACGGTCGCATTTGCGCGAGGCGAGGCGAGCATTCAGACGCGTTGCATGCGCCATGCCTAGCGCCAGCGCGTGCGGGAGCTCCGTGGCTGAGCGTTGAGTCCAGGCGAGTTGCGCTGGCCACTATCGCTACACCTAGCCGAGCTGACGCGCCGAGGCGCCGGCCAGTCGCAGCCGTGAGGCATGCCACAGCAGCAGAGGCACCTCTCACCCATTGGGCGGGCAGACAGAAGGCCAGGGCAGCACTGGCAAGTGCAACGCGCCTCATGTCGGAGAGCGACCGTGCCTCGTTCGCCGCTTATGATGTAGAGTTTGTTGTAGAGATTTCGCGTTGTAGAGCGCCTCTACATCGCTCTACAACGCAGGCAGTTCGTCACGCGGCGGATGTAGAGCTCTACAGCTCTACAGCGCTCTACAGCTCTACAGCTCTACAGCGCTCTACACTCTACATCCTCTACACCCTCCCTCAGGTCCTCCCATCCCTCCTTCCCTCTCTCTCAGGCTGCGATCGGATTTTACCTTATTCGCGTTGCTGCTTGCAGCTCTCGAGTGCGGTTACTTACATCCGCGGAGAAGGGGCACTGACGGCCTCAGGAAACACGCCTCCGTGGCTCGGGTTACACCAATCCTCGCTACCCAACGCGGCCAAAGGATATCCACCTCGAGAACCTCGAGAGAACATCCGCATGGGTGGGAGAGTGAGATTTTCAGACCACTCTTCTCCATCGTTCGATGTCGTTGATGAGACACATATGTCGAGAAAATCGGCGAAAATTGATCGGCTTCCCGACGCGTACGACGACGACGGTCACGACCCCCTCGCCCCTCAGTCCGGCGCTGGCACCCGTCAAGAAGAAGAAAGCCCCGGCTTCGGCTGTGGGCTGACAAGCTGCCGAGCCCAAGTCACTCAGGGAGTCGTGATTTCTTGTTGGTTTTCGAAAATCTCCCGTCAATCCCCAGCTGTACGGAA
>NW_005198209.1:0-1630 GCF_000372725.1 Emiliania huxleyi CCMP1516 | reverse complement strand
TTTACGCTCTGTTCCGTCTCCTGACACCTAGGGAGGGGGGGAAGTAATCTGAAACTGCAACGATGCATGCGTGCAGCACGAACGGCTGCGATTCAGCGGTCGCGCCGCTGAGCGTTCAGGTCGAGCTCGGCGAGCTGAGCAAGATCATCCAGCGGCGCGACAGCTGAATCGCAAGCGTTGAGGAACGCGAGACCGATCGCGTTCCGCGTTTCAGTTTCACGAAAGGTACCACCCTCCCTATCTCTTGTGCTCCACTTTTTCTTCTCGCGCGTTTGGGACAAAGCTTTTGGCTTTGAGATTACACAAAACTCCCTCGCACACAACACTGGGCACGGGACTGGCGCGCACTGGCACTAACACAGGTACAACACGGGAGCCGCCTAAGCGACTCCAGCGAATCGGCGCTTGCTTTCTTTGCCCTATTCGTGCGCACAAAGTCAGTGCAAGACCCAACTTTTGCATCGAGAGAAATGCCGCCCACTGCCTGCCACTCTCCGCCGCATCGGCTGGTCGCTCGCACGAGCGCCCGAGGCGCTGTGGCCTTGTGGCCCCGACCTAAAGGCGTTTTTTTATCGAGAGCACGAGACCTCGAGAGAGTAGCGCGTGTGTGCACACACACACACACACACAGAGTAGCGCCGAAGGCGCTCTTTTTGATCAGGAAGTCGAGAGCAGAATGCCAAAACACAGCCACCGACGGCACGCAATCTACACCCTCAGTTGGACACGCCTCTTTCTCTTCGTGATGCAGCCGTCAGTCGCGCCACCAAGCAAGGCGTACCTCCTCGAGAAGAAGAGCGGCGGGATCGCCGAGATCAAGCACCGCGGCCTCAAGGAGAAGATCCCCGTCATCAAGCACCTTGGCGGCGGCGGCGGCGACGACGACGACTTGAATGGCAGGGCACCGATTCGCGCCGTCCTCCAGAAGGTGGACGTCGGGCTCAAGAAGATCACGGGCTCGATTACCGATTTGCTCCGGTGACGACCTCGGCGGCTTGCTCGACAACCTCCTCAAAAAGGTCTATTCGTTCGTCAAGAACAACGCGCTCGAGCTGGTCAAGACTCTCCTTCGGGAGCTGGCCCACTGCGGTGGCCTCTTTGAGTCGCTCGAGGCGTGTGCTATCCTCGCGCAGACCCCACGCCGTCTCGGCCGCTGACCCCCCTTTTTGGGGCCGCCGCTTCCGCCCCACCCCGTTCCTCTGCCAAATCTCCCGGGCGCGGGTAGCCGCGAGCAAAGCTTCACACGAGACGCCTCCTCGCAGGGCTTCCTCTACCGCATCGCCGGGAAGGTCAACCGCACCATCGAGCAGGTCCTCCGTGCCATCAAGGGCCTCCTCAGCGGCGAGCCGGTGAAACCGTACGACCAGCAGGCATGCACACATGCACCGCACCCTTGCGGCCACCGACGCCTGTGCACTCGCACCGCCCGCAGAGCTGCTCCCCAGCGCTCCCCAGCTTGGGCCCCCGGGCCCCTCCCACGCCCCTTCCTCCGGGTGGCAGCCCCTGGACGCCATCCAGGAGGACTCGCAAGGGCTATTGCAGGGCATCCGGGCGAGGGAACCCCCCCCCCCCCCCCCCTCCACCTCTCTTCCTCCCTGCCCCGTCCCTTAGCCACACCCACCCAGCCCTA
>NW_005198210.1:0-1630 GCF_000372725.1 Emiliania huxleyi CCMP1516 | reverse complement strand
CCGTGTTTCTTGCCGATGCATACCGTTTGCATACGTTGCGTTGTGTCGCCGTGTGCGCGTACTGCATATGCACACCCTCTCGCAATGCATGTAACCTGGTTTGTGGAGCTCCCGCAACTGTCCTGACAGTCCTGACAGAGTCCTGACAGAGTCCTGACATAGAGGGAGCGGACCCTGAGTTGAGGAAATCGGGGGACGCGACCCACTTCGCCACAGACGGTCCCACGCCTCGCCGCTATGACGGGTAGACGACCGCGGCTCGTGTGCGTCTACCCGTCTTTGTCCGGAGTGAAAAGTCCAACGCGCTCGTCGGTGACGGCGTCCCCCGATTTCGCCGCGCTCGGCGAACCTCGACAGCGCTTTCGGTGGCATGCAGCTCTTTGCGCCTGAAGCCTGGAGAGCAGCTCCTCTGCTGCTCATACGCTCTGCACAGTTGGCACAGCCTACTGTGCGGCTGCCACAGCTGTGACAGCGATGGGCTCGCCCTCACTGGCCCTCAGTCACTCGTGCTGCGGCTTGTGTGAGCGACACTGCTCGGCGACTGCCGGCACACTGTGAGACCATGGGTGTGAGGTAAAACCACGCTACCAGCGCTTGGTCACATCAGCCCTGAGGTCATATCCTTCTCCTCTGTTGATGGTAACACTTGTCTACTCGCTGGAGCCGAGCAGGAGGGCTTGGCGCACAACCCCTGTTCAACTCAGGGTCCGCACCCCGTAGTCCTGACAGAGTCCTGACAGAGTCCTGACAGAGTCCTGGCGGGGTCCTGACGGCGCACGGTCTTCACAGTGCTCACAAGTGCCTCCGAAGAGACTTCCACCTTCCTTCACTGCAACCCTCCTTCCCCTCCCCCCCAGCAGTGAATGATAGACGCCCAGCCCCCCTTTCGACCGTGCGCGCCCTCTGCGGAATCGTCCTGATGGGGCAGTCCTGACGCAAACTTGAGAGTCCTGACAAGCAAACTTGAGAGTCCTGACAGAAACTTGAGAGTCCTGACAGAACTTAGAGTCCTGACAGACAAAAGAAATCACGCTGGGTCTCGCGCCACTCGGCCGACCATGAAAGCGCACAAGCAAGAGAGGCGCGGCCATGGTGCAGGCAACGTTACAGCCGGCAACGTGCATAGGCAGCAAAGCTCGGCCACGACGTCCATGGCCCGCGCGCCCCCGATTTGCCACCGGCAACCTGCAGGCCAGCGCCGAGCAGCGGACGACGGCTGACCGACTGCTGACCGAGGCAGCGCCCACGGCAGCGCCCACGGCAGCGCCCACAGCAGCACCCACGGCAGCACCCACGGCAGCGCACACGGCTTGGCTGGCCATGTCAGCCGCGCAGGGACCCTCCCGCGGGTCCAACCCGAAGCGCTCGACCGCTCGACAGCGCAAGTCGGCAGACGGAGCGAGCCGCATAGCCCTCCAGTGCTCACCGCAGGATCATGTGTTGTCCCGTCACGGTGTATATACGGACGGCCCGAAGAGGCCAAAGCGGTATGGGCGCCATTAGGGGATTCCCCGGGTCGTAGCTAAAGTCCCATCCCAAGGGGGGGTGACCGCGCAAGTCGCGACTGAACGTGCTCGACTCAACGATGTAGTGCCAATGGCTGCAGGACATAGGCTATCCTCTAGAGTCC
>NW_005198211.1:0-1630 GCF_000372725.1 Emiliania huxleyi CCMP1516 | reverse complement strand
GGGAGCGGATCATGGCACATGGGGGGAGATCGGTGTCATGCATGAGACCGCTATGAGTCGTTTAAGAGATGTGCCACACACGGATCACACGCAGCCCGCGCGGCAGGGCCGCGGGAGGACGCCGCCCGTGGCCTCCCGCGCGAGGGCGGAGGCCGCGCGAGACCCGAGTGACTTATTACGTCAGTAATGATATATTCATTATTACATTAACTCCCTGCCGTTTAGCGTTTTCTATACATCTTGTTGTAAAATTCTATACATTTAGCTGCGCAAATACAGATCCCGACTGCTCACAGTGGGGATGAGAGAGAGAGTCGTCTCTAATAGCGTATGTTAGCTCGTCGTTACGAGCGGGAAGCCTAGCATGTTACATAAAACGCCCTATGCCAACGCAGCGCACTCCTGGAAGTGGTTAGCGCGATCCAACCCTTGCCGCTTGAGCCGAACTGCAAAGTTGCTCGTCACCTCTACACCTGCTCCACCTCTGGCAGCTGCTCCAGCTGCGAATCCTCCTCGGTAACGACTGGGTCGGACGTCGTCGAGCCGCGAGGCACGGTAGTGAAGCGCCCGATCTTCGAAAGCGAGTCGCGGATGCTCGAGCGAGCGCTCACCGGGGTTGCGCCCAGAGCCTTGGCCAGCAGCACGAGCGACACCTGTGAGACCGGGGGTGCAAGATCAGTCGCTTCAGGAGGCGGGCGCTGTGGCAAAGGTGCCGCCGGGGGAGCGCACCTCATGGTGCAGGCCAGGGAAGCAGGCAATGGCGAGGGCGTCGTAGAGCCCGGCGTTGATGAGCTCCTGCGGCGGCGGGGAAGGGGGGCATGGAGCGGGCGGGACATAAAAGATCGACCGCTGATCGGCAGCGTTCCTGCGGCGTGGTCTCAAAAAACTTGGCGAACTCACAGCCGCCGCGGTCGAGGTCGTTCTCGTGCGCCATGACGATCTTCAGCCTGTCCTGGCGCGCCTGCTTGACCTGCTCGGCCAGCCGCTCGTCGGACCAGGTGTCGGCGTTCAGATAGAGAAGCATGTGCGTGGCGTCGCCCGCCTCCTCGGCGGTGGAGACGGTGAGGCCGGAGAAATTGGTGGCGAGCTCGCTGGCCAGCTCGTCTGCGCCCTC
Organism: Emiliania huxleyi CCMP1516; assembly: GCF_000372725.1. Classification (NCBI taxonomy): domain Eukaryota; phylum Haptophyta; order Isochrysidales; family Noelaerhabdaceae; genus Emiliania; species Emiliania huxleyi. Next base: position 516 of record NW_005198211.1, on the reverse strand, counting down.
ATCGAACGGCGAGGCCCAGAGCACGACGGACTTGGAGAAGGAGATCGGCTGGCCCTGGACCTCGCCCGGGATGAAGAGCGGGAGGGAGGTCAGGTTCAGGTAGTGTGGCGAGCAGAGGAGGAGCGCCTGTGGGTAGGTGCGAGGGGGCGGCGGTCAAGGTCGAGGCGACGGCAGAACAGCTGCAGGGAGTTGTCCGTGGCGGCACCTCGGAGATGATCTTAAGCGAGACACGCTGATACTCGTCGATGCGGTGCCACGTCCTCTGCGCCCACCCCACTGTCAAAAGATCTCCGGCTGGAGGACCTCCGGGGCACTGTGCTCCCAACTCCTGCAGTCCGGCAGCGACCGTGTGCCGTAATGAGTGCTGGCGTGCAGCAGGCGGCGGGCGACCCCCCCCCCTCATAAGCCGGGGGGTGGCGAAGAACAATCCCCCCCCGGGGCCCAACCAACCCGGGTGTCGGTCCGGGAACACCCTGGCAAGGCCCCGCCCGCCCTTTGGCCCGGGTCCCCCCCTTT
>NW_005198212.1:0-1630 GCF_000372725.1 Emiliania huxleyi CCMP1516 | reverse complement strand
AGCTTCCCTCTCCCGTCCCCAGGCCGTGCTGCAGCGCGACGCGGTGCATGTGCGGCGAGCCGAGGAAGCGGTCCGCGTCGTCGAGGTCCACCTCGCGGATGACAAAGTGGTTGGCCGCCACCATCACCTCCCCCTCGGGCACCCGCTGCGCCGCCCAGATGGCGCTCCTCGCCGTCGGGTCAGAGAGGATGTGGAAGACGAAGACCTCGTCCGGGTCTCCGACGACCAGCATCTCGCCCGCGCCGCCATCCGGCCCGAAGAAGCCGTACTGGACGGCGAGGTCGCCCATCAGCTGGACCGCCTCCCTCGCCGTGCAGACGCGCTCCGCGGCGAGGTGGCTCAGCTCCTACAGCCGAATGCCGACGCTCATAGGGGGAAGTAGCAGGACGGTCGTGGCGGCGAGCGGCTCAGCTCGCCTCAATGGCGAGGAGGGCGGTGCCGTTTGGCGTCCCGACCGCATCGGCACGGAAGACCGCCGAGGCGGTGCTCTCGCCGAAGCTCAGCTCGCAGTCGTTCTGGATGGCGTAGCCGTTGAGGTAGTAGCCGTGCGTCGCCTCAACCTGTGGGATTTGTCCGATCGGCTTTGTGAGCGCCTGCCCTGGAAGCGGCAGAAAGGTCTTGCCAAAGGCGTCTCCGATGAATTTTGGGTACTCGTCGATGGTAGGGTAGATGTCTCGCATCGAGCCAGGCTTGTGCCTCGCGGGAGGTACATACGAGAGCCGAGAATCTGAGTCTCCGGCGCCGTCGTCGCTGTGCGAGACCATGGTGGACCCATCGGCGCTCGCGGTGCGGCTGACGCCGTACATGGTGCAGGCATCGGTGGACGAGAGCAGCGCGAGCAGCGCAAAGAGCGAGCGGGGCGTCATATTCTCAGACGGTTGGACGTCGAACGAGCGCTGTCGTCTGACTGCGGACCGTCTGACTGCGGACCGAGCACAGGGCGAGCCGATAAAGGCCGAGCCAGACTAGCGAAAGCAGGTGTGAACAGCCGCTGCGCGGCGATTGAGCGCCTCCCTCTCTCTCCGGCTGCGCGCCCGACCGGTGCGGCCTCCGAGTCGGCGTCTAGCGCGCGCGATAAGGTTTTTGCTCGCCTTCCCTGGGTCCCCGTGTTGCGTGACTCTGTGCGCTTTCGGGCCCGGGGTTGTGCGTTTACGTGAACAGCCGCTGACTTCTTCTGAGCGTGTGCGTCTTGGGTCCGTGGTTGTCTGTGTGAACAGCCGCTGACTTCTGACTATCAATCAATCAATTCTGACTGTCGCTGCTGTCTGACCCTTCTCGACTGTCTGTGCTTGTGCGTCTTGGGTCCGGTTGTGCTTTTATTTACGTGAACAGCCAGTGCGGCCTCCGAGCGAGTCGGCGTTTGCGCGCGCGAGAAGAGGTGTTTGCTCCTGCGCGTTGCGTGACTGTCACTGTGCGATTTCGGGCCCGGGGTTGTGCTTTTTGCGTGAACACGCCGACCGGGACATCGAACAAGTGTGAAGTGCAAGTGAGTGAAGATGAGGGCGGAGTGCATGGAGCATTGCACAATGTTCACCGAGGACCGAGACGACTCTGTCGAGCCTGAGCTCGGCCTCGCCCTCGGGCAGGGGCCGTGTAACGCTGTAAAACCTTCCTGGGTCTGTCTCTCACA
>NW_005198213.1:0-1630 GCF_000372725.1 Emiliania huxleyi CCMP1516 | reverse complement strand
GGACAACGAGCTCAGCCGAGCGGGATCATGGGCGTACACAGGGGACGAGAATTCTTAAGATACAAGCCTCTCTCACAGCACACTGGCACGACAAGGGCGCAGACTGGCGCGGACTGGCACACACACAGGCTCACCACCGGAGCCGCCTAAGCGACTCCGTTAAGAACGGCAATGCACTCCGCACCATGCACAATGCCGCTCTCCCCGCACGCTAGCTCGTTCACCGTCTGCCACGCCACGGCGGTGTGGAGGACGACAGACAAGCGCTGCATCGATAAACCTTGGCCGGCTGTGCAACTACTCGTACCGCTTCGAGTTCTACGACGACTGGCGCTCCGCCGACATCAAGATCATGTCAAACTGCTGCGGCTGCGTGCCTTGCTGCCTGCCCTGCTGCCCGGCCTGGTGCACTGTGCCCGACTGGCTCATGAAGTTCAACGCGGTGCAGGTCGGGGAAAAGGTGGACGGCTCCCACTGGGTCCGCAACTCTTCCTATTTCGGCGCCCCGATGCAGTACTCTTACGACCTGGTCGAGGTGGTGCGGCCCGACGGCTCGCCCGGCGCCTACTTTGACGACCTCGCTAAGGTAGCGCCGGAGGCGATGCTCGTCTCGCGCTAGCCGAAAGGTAGCAACAGTACGCTCAGTACGCACCGGCGACAGGTGCCGATAATAAATAAATCTTTCAGAGTTTGCGGCTGGGGCGTGGATGCTTTTGGTTGGTCTCGGCTATGCAATGCTTAGGGTTTGGCGCACCCACACGGCCGAACAGCAGCGGAGCACTTGAAGGAGGAGCACTTGGAGTGCAGTCATTACGCCTAGAGCGGCTAGCCGCGGTAGCGCTAGCCGCTCACACCCAGGGCCGCGGGGAGCTACTCCGGAGAATGAAGCGCTCCAGCGGGGGCGGATGCTCGAGGGCGGATGCTCGGGATCGGGCTACGTCCTACGAGCTGCTACGACGGAGCAAGAAAGCCGGGACCAGGGAGGGGCCATAAAGCAAGAAAGCAAGAAATCAGACACGTCAAGGGAGGGGTGGGTCTCGGAGGACTGCAACTCGCGGGAAAGAAAGAAAACAGAGCCCCCAGGGGAGGGTGGGAGGACGGCGCGCCGCGACCAACAGGGATTTTAAGCAAAAAGAAAGAAAGAAAACGGAGACCCCAAGGGAGGGATGGGAGGACGGCACGCCGCCACCACACAGGATTTTAAGCAGGAAGTGCGGTTTCTTACGACCAAAATGTCAGCAGTCCTCCTCCGGGAATGTACGTAAGAGCCACATATTGAAAATTCTTTTGGCGAGGGAGTTTTGTTGTAAGATTCTTTTGGTCGCACCATCGAAAGGCGGCGGCCAGGGTGGCAAGACTCCCTTCCCTGGACCCTGCTTTCTGGGGTACTCGAGTGGTACTGCTCCTCGCCAGCGGTGACTGCGCAGCCATGCAGAAGCCCACGGCATCCCCGCCGACGATGCAGTACATCGCGAAGAAGCGCAAGGAGTGCAAGGCCAAAGGGATCGAGGCGGCCACGTCGCTGCTGCCGGGCGCACCGTCAGAAAGAGGCAACCCGCGCTTTGTCTTGTGGGACACGCCTGGTGCTAAGGTTGCCGCGCTCGGAGAGGTGTCTATCGATGACGGCGCG
>NW_005198214.1:60317-62112 GCF_000372725.1 Emiliania huxleyi CCMP1516 | reverse complement strand
GCCAAAAACTACACTTGATCTGATGAGACGGAGAGACGCCCGCGCGCCCGTGCCCGCGACCCCGCGCGGCCGCCCTCTCACGCAGCCCGCCCTTCTCCGCGTCAGGCTGCTGACTGTGCGTGCCAACGGGGAAGCCGGACATGGCTGGCGCTGGTCAACGCTGTTGGCTTGCCGAGCCTTGGGAGCCGCGCAAAGAGCCCAAGCTCTGCACGGTCGATGTGGACGTATCAATCTGTGCGGCACCGTCTATAATAAGCGCGAGTCCCAACTCCTAGTCAGTGTGTGAGTCTCTCTTCCTTGTGGGTAGAACGCTAGCTGGCACGCGCGACCGTCACACGCGGAATCCGAATCGTAGAGAAAAAACGACGGCGGGGAACGGGTATACAGTAGGGTATGTATGTAACTAGTGAGACGATTGTTTGGGGAGGGCGCGAGTGGGAGACTTTTCGGCGGGCGAAATGCGGCGGTTTGGATGCGTCCTCTGCGCTGAGTCCTGAGCGCGTGTGTATGTGTTGTGCTGACTAGGTCCAGCCCTGGGTGGCGCAGGTTGTGACATTTGGCGATTCCGCGACTTACTGGGCCCCTGAGCCGCTACCCGTGTGCGATTTTTTGTGGCCCGGACATGATACTGATAGTAAACGGGTCAGAACCGGCCAAACACAGGCTACAGCCCCACACACGCGCCCGCCATAGCTCCTGGAGAGCATGCGCGAGTGACGCGCTGCAAGCCGCGAGAGTGGCATCAGAGGCAGGAACGACGTGCTCTTGCTGCACCTCGCAGCTGCACCAAGTGTGCTCGCAGTGTATGCCACGGCCACTGCCTGCGGCATTGCTCTCGTGCAGCTAGGCGATGCAGGTCCATCAGCAGGGCTCATCCAATGCGAGCGCACATTGTGCGTAGCCGCGGGCAGGTGGCAGTGCACAGCACACCGGCTGTGGCGGCTCGAATGCCCCCGGCAGTGCTGCTAGTCATCAACTTGCGTATTAGGGCCGCAGCAGACTGCTGCTGTGGCAGCAGCAGCAGCCTGCTGCTGCCTGATTCAGTCAAGCCAGCGGTGCAGCGAGGCGTGCAGAATTCGCGCGGTTTTGTCCCTCCTGAGGCTGAGCGCATTCGAGCCCGTCGACCGGAGTTGGATGGTACCACGCGTCTCACTGAGACGCGGGGTACTGGCCATGGCCGGGCTACGGAGCGTGAGGTGGCGAGCGGAGCGAGCGACAAAACAACGAGAAAAACACGGATGTGAGGATTGTCACAAAACCTCAGATCTTGCGCCACCCAGGGCTGGACCTAGTCTGCTGTCTTGATAGTTGATTCTCGTCTGACTGTTCACAGGAATTTTCTATCTCAGTTACCTTTTCGCATTCTGTATCAACCGGTGGGACAGCCAACCCTCGCACTATCGAGACCGTTAAACCATCTTTGGCGTCGATTTCTTCAGACCGTGCTCCGTGGACAGAGGCACACATAGTAACAGACACACACGCACGGTTTCGGTTTTTTGCGCGCGGGATGCGCTCTCTTCGTGCGGTCTTGCCCCGCCTCACCGTCACGTGGCGCTCACTCGTGGCGCGAGCAAGTACATGCGCACGGGGTAGATGTCGCTCGGGAAGTCGGCCTGTCGGGTGGACTTGACCACACGGTACCCAGCTCGCCGGAAGAGGGCCATGTGGTGGGCGTGCGTCCGCAGCACCGCCGCGTTCTCGGCGTCAAGCATGTAGTTGCCGCGGCCCTCGCGGCACTTCTTTGGCGGCGCCGTGTTCTCCTTGACCACCACGAGTCCGCCTAGGTACACGG
>NW_005198214.1:59186-60217 GCF_000372725.1 Emiliania huxleyi CCMP1516 | reverse complement strand
AACACTGGCACGACAAGGGCGCGGACTGGCGCGGACTGCACACGCACCGGCTCACCTAGAGAAAAGAAGATAAGAAAAAGCGCGGATAGGAGGGAGGATCGAGGGGAGGGAGGATCCCCTTCGGAGTGGGGGTAAGGAGGCCGAGTGTGGAGCGGGGGGTTCCGAGCGGTGGTGTCGGTGAGGAGTGTGTGTGTGTTGTCGTGCTAGTGTCTGGTGTCTACTAGCTCCGAGTAGAGGGGGCGTTCCGCTGCTTCTAGGGGAAACCCGGAGCGCAGAGCCAACCCTCGGAGACCCGTGTTTATTTTATGGCCCTTTCCCTGCGAACGCGCACCCCCGGGGCTAGGGCTCTCTAGCCCGCAACCCGATACCGATCATCCGGCCCGCTGGGTGCGCTTCTTAGCTCCCCGGCCCTGGATGTGAGGTTAATGACTGCACTCCAAGTGCTCCAAGTGCTCCAAGCGCCGCGACGCGCTCGACCAGGTGGCGGAGCTGCAGAAGGGGCGCACGGCGGCCGCCTGACGCTCGTGTGGAGAGTGGCCGAGGCTGAGAATTGACGCGCGCCGTCACTGTGAGGGTTGGGGGAGCTCACTGAGTAGCCGAGATACTACCGACGTGTGTGTTTGCTGTGCTGGAATTAGCGATGTCTCCTCTTCCTTTGCACATGCACATGCAAAATCAAGCTCTCGGTACGCCTACTACACTGCAGGTGTCTGTGTGTGGACCTCTCTCTCTCTCTCTCTCTCTCTCTCTCTCTCTCTCTCTCTCTCTCTCTCTCTCTCTCTCTCTCTCTCTCTCTCTCTCTCTCTCTCTCTCTCTCTCTCTCTCTGGTTACTTCCCCCAGGATTGGTCTTCTCTGCCTGCGGGAACACCCTCGGGCGGCCGGGTGGGGCTGCGGCTGGAGCTTAGCATGGCTCGATAGAGCCGAGACCCCGTGTTGAGGCGGCGCTCCTGTGGGCGGCTGTGGAATCGGCAGATTCGATCTGAGGCCAGATCTCCTCCAGAGATTCTCATCCCAGTGGATGACTCCATCA
>NW_005198214.1:44121-57594 GCF_000372725.1 Emiliania huxleyi CCMP1516 | reverse complement strand
ACTGCCGCCGCCGCCACGACTGCCACCCTCCACACCGCCGCCCACGCCGCCGCCGCCCACACCGCCGCCGCCCACGCCGCCGCCGCCTTTGCCGCCGCCGCCGACACCGCCGCCGCCGCCGCCGCCGACACCACCACCACCCTCGCTGCCACCCTTGCCGCCGCCTCCACTCGTGCCGCCGCCCTTGCAGCCGCCTCCAACGCCTCCGCCGCCCTCGGCGCCGCCACCGTCGCTTCCTCCGTGGGCCCCAGGCTACCACTTCCCGCCCGTGCTACCGCCTTTGCCGCCGCTCCCTCCAACACCGCCGCCTCCCTCGCCTCCGCTACCCTCGGCTCCGCCTCCCTCGGCGTCGCCCTCGCCGCCGCCTCCCTCACCAGCGCCGCCAGCACCGCCGCCGCCAGCAGCGCCGCCGCCCTCCATGTCACCCTCGCCGCCCCCTCCGGCCTTTCCACCGCCCGCGCCGCCGCCCGCGCCGCCGCCTCTGCCGCCCGCGCCACCGCCTCCGCTGCCCTGCTCGAGCATCGACAGGTTCAATCAGGCGTTCCCTGCCTCGTTTCGATCAACCTGCGAGGCGTGCGGCGCCGTCTGGTCCGGCGATGAAGACCTCTACGGATTCTACGGCACCTGTAAATACCCGCCGCCGCTCCGACCACCGGCACCGCCGCCGCCCCCGCGGCCAGCGACGTTGCTGTCCGCGCCAGACGGCCGCCTCAGCCGGTCGGACGCACGCTGCGCCGCCCACGTGCTGCGGCACGACGCTTCGCTCGAGACATGCCACGACCTCAATCGCGACGGCCACAGGCGCCTCTTGGACTCACCTCCCAGAAACCTAGCCACCCCTCCAGACACCTCCCAGACGCCTGGCGCGAGACCGAGCCCCCCCCCCCCCCCGCCTCTGTCCTCAGCTGCGTCTACTACAAGGCTGCCACCGACACCGGCTCGTGCTCCACCTTTTGCGAGCGCACCGGCGCCGCCCGCCTAGTAGTGGTGGCAACGCCCCCACCTCAAGCAACTATAGCACTGGAGACGTGGCCCACGGTGCCGCCCCTCTCGAGATATACCTGAGATACACCCGAGAACTACCGCCCGCCGCGCTCGAGCCCGCCTCCAGCTCTGCACATGGCGCGGCCCCTAGCACCTCCCCCTGCCCTCGGGCCTTCTCCACAGGCGACTGTGTGGAGGAGTTCAGCTTGCCTTGCCTTGCCTTAGGCACCTCCTGCGTCAGCTCCGTCTACATGAGCTCGTCCACCGATTGCGGCGCGAGATCAACCCGAGATTAGCCGAGATGAGACACACATGGCACATGCACATGACATGCACATGCACATGCTACATGTCCATGTGCGTGCACGTGTCAACCGGCCGCGGCGTGCAGCGCCTCTATTCCTCTTTGTTTGAGGGGGGGGTCACATCTCGGGCATGTCTCGGCTACCTCTCGAATGGCGGTGTATAGGCTCCGGGGAGGGTCGCCTTGCCCCACCGCCTTATTGTGTGCGGAGGAGTTGACCTTACCCTTACCTTGCCTTAGGCTCCGGAGGGACGGTTGGGGTGGCGTGCTCGGTGACCAACGCGTGGGCGTGCGAGTGTGCTGCGCCAGCGTGCGACGAGGTCTGACTGCGCGGAGATAGGGCGGTCATATCTCGGCACACCTCGGGCACACCTCGACGTCGACGTCGGCTATAGGTGACGCAGTACGCGGCAGAGGCGTACGCGACGTCCGAGTACGGCGGAGACTGGGCAGAGGAGGAGGCGGTCGGCCCGCCCTCGCACAACGAGGGCGACTGCGCGACGCTGAAGGCAGGCTCGTGGGCGCCCGCCCGGCGGGACCAAGGCACGTACCAGCTCACCGTGTCCTTCGCCTCGCCGGTGCGGGTGGCGGAGGTGGCGGTGCGCGAGCACGCCAACCCGCGCGAGGCGGCCGGCTTCCTGCAGAGGGTCGAGGCGTGGACGCAGGCCGAGGCGGGTCGAGGGGGGTGGGCGGTGGCGTGGGAGGGCGACGACGACACGGCCTGCGGCTTCGACAAGGTCATCTCTCTCCTCGCGCCAACCGCCCTCACGAGCCGCATTCGCCTCACGTCGCGCACAGACTCTGCGGCTTGGGAGTACGTGGATGCGGTGCGGGTGGTCGGCTGCGCAGGGGAGGCTCTGGGTGCCGCTTGCCGCCGCTCCCGCGAACCCCTCGCCGAACTCTCTCCGAGCTCACGCTTCTCGGAACTTCTTAGGCGCTTGCGACTGCGCGTCGGACGGCGTGAGCGGCGGGGTGCGTACAAGTCGGCTTGGCTGCGCCGTACACGACGGCAACGGAGCGCGGTTCTGCTACGTCGTCGACCCCTCGAGCTGCGGTAGCGACGCGTCGTCCACCTTGTTCCGTGGCGCGGGTTGGCGTGAGTGTGCGTCCTCCACCCCGCCTCCGCCGCCGCCTCTGCCTCCGCCGCCGCCGCTGCCTCCGCCGCCGCCCTCGCCTCTGCCGCCGCCTCTGCCTCCGCCGCCGACGCGGCCGCCGCCGCCTTTGGCGCCTGCATTCGTTGTTGGCACGGGCTACTGCCGCGAGGGTGGCCAACCGGACGTCACTTTCGCGGTATCGCGAGGTTGCGAGTCCTTGTTCGAATGCACGGCGCTCTGCCAAGGCGAAGTGACTTGCGCAGCCATCGCGTGGACGGCTAGCCCCGCCGCCAGTGTGGATGGTTGCAGGGATGCGGGGCTTCCGCGTTGCGTGCGCTACCTCACCAGCTCCGGTCAGGCGGCGGCAGGGACCTCTGCTTACGCGCAGGAGTACACGTGCTACTCCATGCTGCCACTGCCGCCCACACCGCCGCCGCCGCCGCCGCCGACACTAGCACCACCCTCGCTGCCACCCTTGCCGCCGCCTCCACTCGTGCCGCCGCCCTTGCCGCCGCTTCCAACGCCTCCGCCGCCCTCAGCGCCGCCACCGTCGCTTCCTCCTCCTCCGCAGCCGCCGCCCTCTCCGCCGCCGCCACTGCCGCCGCCGCCACGACTGCCACCCTCCACACCGCCGCCCACGCCGCCGCCGCCCACACCGCCGCCGCCCACGCCGCCGCCGCCTTTGCCGCCGCCGCCGACACCGCCGCCGCCGCCGCCGCCGACACCACCACCACCCTCGCTGCCACCCTTGCCGCCGCCTCCACTCGTGCCGCCGCCCTTGCAGCCGCCTCCAACGCCTCCGCCGCCCTCGGCGCCGCCACCGTCGCTTCCTCCGTGGGCCCCAGGCTACCACTTCCCGCCCGTGCTACCGCCTTTGCCGCCGCTCCCTCCAACACCGCCGCCTCCCTCGCCTCCGCTACCCTCGGCTCCGCCTCCCTCGGCGTCGCCCTCGCCGCCGCCTCCCTCACCAGCGCCGCCAGCACCGCCGCCGCCAGCACCGCCGCCGCCCTCCATGTCACCCTCGCCGCCCCCTCCGGCCTTTCCACCGCCCGCGCCGCCGCCCGCGCCGCCGCCTCTGCCGCCCGCGCCACCGCCTCCGCTGCCCTGCTCGAGCATCGACAGGTTCAATCAGGCGTTCCCTGCCTCGTTTCGATCAACCTGCGAGGCGTGCGGCGCCGTCTGGTCCGGCGATGAAGACCTCTACGGGTTCTACGGCACCTGTAAATACCCGCCGCCGCTCCGACCACCGGCACCGCCGCCGCCCCCGCGGCCAGCGACGTTGCTGTCCGCGCCAGACGGCCGCCTCAGCCGGTCGGACGCACGCTGCGCCGCCCACGTGCTGCGGCACGACGCTTCGCTCGAGACATGCCACGACCTCAACCGCGACGGCCACAGGCGCCTCTTGGACTCACCTCCCAGAAACCTAGCCACCCCTCCAGACACCTCCCAGACGCCTGGCGCGAGACCGAGCCCCCCCCCCCCCCCCCCGGCTTTGTCCTCAGCTGCGTCTACTACAAGGCTGCCACCGACACCGGCTCGTGCTCCGCCTTTTGCGAGCGCACCGGCGCCGCCCGCCTAGTAGTGGTGGCAGCATGTAACAACCCATTCCGCAGATCAGACGCCGCGCACATGGCGGCTCCCGGCAGCACCCCCTCCACTCACCTGTGTGGAGGAGTTCAGCTTGCCTTGCCTTGCCTTAGGCACTTCCTGCGTCAGCTCCGTCTACATGAGCTCGTCCACCGATTGCCGCGCGAGCAGCAAGGTGACTTGCGTTGCGTTCCCGTCTCCCAGGCCCCTGTGGGAGTGAAGCCGCGTTCCTGTCGCTAGTCGTTTGGGCGTGGACAGGGATCAGGTCTTAGCTGAGGTTACTACTACTAGGTGACGTGCGGACGGCGTCACTCGTTGGCGTGCGAGTGTGCCGCGCCCGAAAGCAGCAGCGCCGAGGACGAGCTTCGTTGGGATTTCGCAGATCCTTTGCCGGCGGACGACGGCGACGCGGACACCGAGCAGTTGCTCTTGGTTGCCATGCCCGCCTCCGCGCTTCTGTTGGTTTGCGCCGGCGCCGCGACTTGCTACAAGCGCCACGCCACGGTTAGCGTTTGCTCGCTCTCGGCCCTCTCTCACTCCAACGACCTCCCACTCCTCTCGCTCACCCCCTCTCTCCCCTTCCCCTTACCCCCCCCCCCCCACCTCCGGAGCGCCGCCGGGCGTTATCTGGCGCCTCCTGCTGCCCCTTCCCCGCAAAGGCGCGCCGCGGCCCATCAACTCCCCGCGTCTCGGAGGTGAGCGTCACGCCTCCGCCTGACCTCGGCCTCGAACATCGGCCTAAAGCCTCGGAGCTGTGAAGAGTCGCAGCACACACGCGCGCACCCGCGGTGTCGGATCAGGTCAGCCTCTCGATCGACTACTCCGAGCGTCGAGCGAGCGCGCTAGGCGGGGGCGACGGCTTCAGCCCGGCTCGCGGGAGCGGCGTCCTCAGCATTGCCCACGCTAGCGGCATCTCCCTCTCCGACTCCGACGCACACCCGCTCGATGTCGAGCCTTGCCCCGCCACCCCGCCCCCCGCCTACGTTGCGCCTCTCGCCGGCGACGCCTCTTGCAGCCCGGTCTCCGCCCTTGCACGGCGGATACTGGACAAGGCCGGGGCGACGCCCGAGGACCGCTGCTCCCCCGAAGAGCTGCGGGCGGCGGCCGCCGCCGCGGCCGCCGCGGCCGCCGCGAAGGTCGGCGCCGTCAGTGGAAAAGAGGAGAGCCCGCTCATGGGCGCCCGGCAGCAGCAGCAGGCGTGGTTGTACCGCGAGACGGAGAGCGCGCCCACGTGGCTGTATCGCGCCGAGGGCGCCGACGACACCGCCGGCACGTCGGGTCTTCAGTCAGACGCGGCGGATGACGCGTCTTCGTCGGCGACGCTTGCCCAATTTGCAGACATTCCGCCCATGATTCCGCCGCCGAATGCCGTTTGAGTGTCTTCTCTGTGTGACTTGTGTGTCGCTCCTGTATCTATTCATTGTATATGTGTATTGTACGTCCTGTGTACGTCAGAGCCACATACACTGAGAGAGAGAACACACACCCCTCTCACTAGAGCACACGCCCTCTCCCTTTTCTCCCACAGTTAAAAAAAAGCACGCGAGCAGATGTGGTGAGGGTTTGAGCTTTGACGCATGGGGTCACTCCCGCGAAACCCGGGAACTAGCCGGGGCAGTCGGAGAAGGGGCAACTCCGTGCACTGACGGTCGGCCGCCAGAAAACACGCCTGCGTGGATCGCGTCACACCAATCCTCGCTACCCAACGCGGCCAAAGGATATCCACCTCGAGAACCTCGAGAGAGAGGGTTCCTTGAACGATATCGGTGTCGAAACACCGCGCGCCGGCCCGCCGGAAGCTGGGCACTCCACACACCCCGCAGCCGCCCCTCGCACCGTAGGTACCACTACCCCCCCGTCCGACCCAATTCATGATGATGAGACTTTTCTTGTAAGCCTCGTTGCTAGCGGGGCGCAAGTCTAGTCCTCCTGCCTTCGGGCCCCTTCGCCTTCGGGCACCACACTCTCACGCGCCATTACACGCGCGGCCGGCGCCCCTCATGCCCTTCTCCACGCACACCGCGTGAAATCCGCGCGTACGTCCCCGCGCGCACGCAAACACACGCGCAGCGCAAATTTGCCTGTGTCATGGGCGCAAGCCCTGTGCTGGCGCCCCATGGCCGTCCCGCGCCGCCCGCACCAGCCACGCGCCTCTCGCACCACCAGAGCCAGGCGCACGACCACTCACGCCGCGACGCGCGCGCCGCATTGAACCTCACTGACAGTCTACGCCTTTTGCCAGGCGCCTGCACACCTGCATCAGGCACCATGCCGTACCAGAGCGCGCCGCGCCCGGCACGACGCAGCTCCACACCGTGCGAGGCGCGCGCGGCGGCACGCCGCGCGCGGCGGCCGCCGCGCACACGCCCCGCCACCCGACCAGATCTGCTGCACAGCCTGCCAGAGGCTGTGCAGCAGACCTGCTGGACACTCAACACACACGCACGCTCGCGCCGCCCGCCCACTGCGCGGCTCACTACACCCCGCGACAGCCCCGTTCCACCAGGCGAGGCGCGCGTGGCACGCCGCGCGCGCTCCCGGGCGGCTCGGCCAGGATCGCTTCACCCCTCATGCCTGTGCACTCTGTGCACAACAATACACTCACACACGCCCGCGCGGCCCGCAGTGCGCCCTGAGAAAACAGCAGCCTTACAACACAAGCGAGCACCCAGCTAGCAGCCCGCACGACGCAGCTTGCGCCCTCGCACGCGCCTGCACCTAGGGGCACCCCTCCTGCGCTGCGCGTATGGTCACCCCTCCCTTCCGCCCTGTTGTTTTGGATGCCCCGCTCCGAGAAAGCATGTCTCGCAGCTGCGAGAAAAGACCTTCTCGGGTCCGAGGGCAGCCTCAACTGGAGTAGGGAAATTTGGATCTTGGTCAAACGCCTGCTGGGGGCAGCTTCGCGGAAGTATTCCGGAAGCCAGATGATCCCACTTGTCAACAGCAGGCGCCAGCGCCAATTCAAGCAAAGAAGGGGAGGGAGAGAGCGACGCGGCGAGCGCAGGCGGCGAGCGTGCACGTCGCCTGTGCGGCGTCTTGTTCACTCCCCTTTGAGCTACCTTTGTGCCCCCTTAGGGGCACCCCTCCTGCGCTGCGCGTATGGTCACCCCTCCCTTCCGCCCTGTTGTTTTGGATGCCCCGCTCCGAGAAAGCATGTCTCGCAGCTGCGAGAAAAGACCAAACGGATGTGAGTAGGGCAAGTCTTGAGAGTAGGTTAGGGACAACGATCAATGGCAGAGATAGATAATGGCACGCCTTCTGGCCCTGTTCACAACCTTCAGCACATCTCGGGAGCTGAGGGCGCCGCCGTCGGGGCGCTGAAGCCACCCACAGCGTTCAGCTTGCCGTCGAGCACCGCCACGGCGAGGGTCGATTCTCGTGCATGTCTATGGAGTTTTTCACACACACACTGCGGCTGCACTGTGCCGACTGCGCTCTGCGGGTGGATTCTTCTTGCTGAAGGACCGTAATATAGCATACATGGAATGGTTTCCGTTCTGCTTTCAGACGAGGCTGGCTAGCTCTTGGTACTTTGTGCGCTGCTCTTTGGCGAAACGCCGAGCCGTTGCCGCGCTCGTCGGCGGCGGCTTGGGCGTCGCGATCCGGTCGATGGTCGCCGACGTGCTCTGCACACGGTGGGGCGGGCGGCGGCAACTTAGTACCCCCCCGGCTTCAACTCTGATGTCGCTTCTCTATGGGAGCCACATGCGGCGCCGGCTAGGGTCGTGGCGAGAGGGGAGAGGAGGCGCGCAGGCCGCGCACCGCGCTGTCCGTCGCCGGCTCCGAGACGCAGCACCACGCGCCCGCCACGGCGGAAAGGTAGGCGCCGACGCGAAGCGTCAGGTAGATGGGCGCAGCCACGGCGGAGAGGAGGAGGAGGACGCCGAGTAGGAGAAGGGCCATCGGCACCTGAGGTCGGGGTGGGTGGGAGGGGAGGCTGAGACGGGACAGCCTTGGGCGGGGGCAGGGAGCTGCGAGGGACGGGAGCGCGAGCGCCAGGACGAAGAAGGTGAGCGCCAGGGTGCCGTTAAAGTACGCGAGGCTCCACGTCAGAGCCTCGGCGCCGCTGAAGGTGCGGATCGTGTACTCGAAGTCGTCCAGCCCCTTCTCACTGCCGTCCTTGAGGATCAGCAACCGGTCGGTCGCACCGACTTGCTTGTCGGGAAACTTTGATGTCTTGAGGCGGAGCCACGAGACGAAGCTGGAGGTGTCGCCCCCGAACCACTCCTCGAAGATGAGAAAGTACTTGAGCTCGTTCCACACCGCGTCGAGGCACGCCTTCTTTGCGACCGCGGGGCTCTCTAGCAGGAAGGCGGTCACCGCCGGGAGGATCGTGGCGCCGCTGTGGAGCGCTCCGCCGTAGGTGCCCTTCTCGGCGCAGCACGCCGGGAGCCACGGCGACATGTTGAGCCACGCCTCGAGGAAGGGGAAGGTGAGCCAGCGCAGCCACTCGTTCTTCCGCACGCGCACCTCGATCAGGTTGCCCGGCCGGCGGTTCCATGGCAGCACCTGTGGTGGCGAAGCCGCACAGTCTCACGGCAAGTCTCGTGGAGGGGGTGAGGCGGTGCCACGGCGGCGTCTCGCGCCATCTGGGCGATGGGGTCGAAGCGCATGATGAAGTTGAAGGTGCTGGGCACATTCTTGTGGATCCAGGTCTCGAAGGCGGGGTTCGAGATCTTGGTCGGGGAGAAGGCGTACACGCGGACAGGGCCGTCAGGGGCTGCGGGGAGATGGAAAAGCGCGCTACTGGGGCCGTCAGGGGCGGCGGCCTCCTGGCGCCAGAGAAGCGCGCTGCTGACGTCCCATCGCTTCTCGTACGTCCACGCACCCGACCACTTGACGACAAACTGCTCCGCGTCCTGATCGAGCGTGATCGACAGCGTCGACGCGTTGCCCAGTGTGAAGGCGTAGACGCTGCTGCTCTTAGCGTCGACCTCGAGCACGTCGATGTGACCGTCGTTGAGCGCGCGCAGCCCAGCGTCGAAGGCCACCAGAAGGGCGGCGAGGCAGATCGAGACGGCGCCGCCCTGCGAGTGGCCGGTCACGATCACCTTCTTGTAGTCGCCGATGCGGTATACGCCATGCATCGCATCGAGGAGGAGGTAGGTGAAGAGGACGCCTATCCGTGAGGGAAGCACAGAGTATGTGGGCGAGGGGGCGGCGCGCAGCTACGGGAAAGAGCTGTGGCGGACCCTTCGCGCGATCCAAGTACTGCCGATGCAACGAGAGCTGAGAGAAAGGACCGTTGTTCTTCATAGTGATCTCCCCGCCGCTCCGCTTGCCGACAAAGATGCGATCGGTGCGCACCTGTCCCGAAATGTTGCGCACCGCGTCGTCCACATTTTTGATGATCGTTCCGCGGTTGACAATGACGAGCTCCTCGTTATCTTCTCCGCGAGTCTTTGCAAATGCTATGTTGCTCGTCCCGACGGAGATCAGGCTCGGAGAGCCTTCCACACGCAGTGCGTTCACGAGTCGCAGTCCGACGTCGTCCTGATACGCGAGCCCCATCGCGAGCTGGCTGCACATGAGCGCGGCGTCGGCATCGAAGGTGCTCGGCAGCGTCGAGTCGCTGTCCGTACACTGCATCGAGCGAGGAGCAGGCCGGTGCAAGGAGCAGGGAGGGGCACGTCTCGCGTATCTGCACGGGGACGGTGACTTCAGGGAGCAACGGCAGCCTGCGGGAGCGCGTGCAATCTCCTCGCAGATGTCCCGCCGTTTGCAGGAAAAAAGAGGAAATCGTCCGACGACGACAGTACGTATTATGCATCGCTGCCACACACGTCTACTCCCACACCTCGTCGTCCTCCTCCATGCCGTCGTGGTTACTGTCGGCGCGCCTCTGTCCCTGGCACTTAATGAAGTGTCCCCGCGTCCCCGGCACTGAGGCGAGAGGGATGTGTTGTTTTTTTGGCACTGATCGAAAGGCCGCGGCGCTGCAGTCAGCGCACTCTGCGCGCCAGCGCTCCAGCCGCTCGCGATGCGCCACCAGGTGCGATGAAGTGAATGAAATCAGGCTCTGGACGCCCCTCCTCAAGACCTCCTCGCCGGGCGTTGGCAACGCCTCGAGTGGCGGCACGCCCGCCTCCGTTGGCCACTCCTACGCCTTCGGCAACACCGAAGAGAAGGCCCGCCGCCTAAACATGGGCTGCAAGGCGCGCGGGCAGCCCGGCCAACCCTTCTCCCACAAGACCGGCCACACGGCTACGTCAAGGCGCGCGCATCGCGGTTTCTACCACGACGCGATCTTTGTCAAGCGCAACAACTTCAACCTGCTGCTCTCGCTCGACCCTTTTGCCGCGAGAGGGCGCCGGCCGCGTGTAAGAGGTGGCTGGCGCCCTGAGGCGGCAATTGGTGGCGTGGGGAGTGCGGAACGCTACTGGCGGCGCGACAGGGCCTCTCTCCGCTGCGTGTGCCGCCCATCGGCACGCGGGTGCGCAGACATCGCGACTCTGCCCGCTCGCTCGACCCTTTTGCCGCGAGAGGGCGCCGGCCGCGTGTAAGAGGCGGCTGGCGCCCTGAGGCGGCAATTGGTGGCGTGGGGAGTGCGGAACGCTACTGGCGGCGCGACAGGGCCTCTCTCCGCTGCGTGTGCCGCCCATCGGCACGCGGGTGCGCAGACATCGCGACTCTGCCCGCGCTCGCTCGACCCTTTTGCCGCGAGAGGGCAGCTAAGAGGTGGCTGGCGGCCTGGCGCCCTGAGGCGGCATTTGGTGGGGTCAGCGTGCGGTGCTGAGTCTTACTCGTCGGCGCTGGGGCCAGATCCCAGCGCAGAACCCTGCAACGCTGGCATATACAGACACAACAAGACTAACCCTGACCCTAACCCTAACCCTAACCCTAACCCTAACCCTAAAACTAACCCACCCCCCAACTCCACACCGCAAATTTGAAAGATATTGTTGAAAATCAGGCCCGGCCACAAATTTCTTCAAAATTTTCGCAGGCGCTCCGCGCCTGCAGATTTTGAAATAAATTCGACAACATTGGTACCTGGCCCAAGGGAGGAATCGGACGGCGACGGCGGCGGCAAGGGACAGGGGCAGTGGCGGTGACCCAGGGATGGTGGCGAGCGGGATGCAGCCGGCGAGGCGAGGTGACAGGTGGGCGCGACCGCTGCGCGCTGCTCGAGTGCGCACGACAAAGCAGCTCTGATGCAGCCATGGTGACCTGCGTGCGCGGGGACGGCAAGGGTCGCGCCGCAGCCCGTGCTCACCGGGGGCTCAGTCTCGATGGGGAGTGGGGGGGGGAGAGAGAGAGCAGCCAGGCCCGCGTACCGGCAATGCGAGACGACATTGACAGTTGGAGCCGCCCGCGCGCCGCGGCTTGCACAGCGTTTGAAAGTTGTCGGGCTACGTGCGCATGTCGCGGGCGACGCCCGTCCGCAGCTGACACGTCGTGGTGACGATGATGGCGAGATGCATCACGGTGGAGAGGAGCAGCACGGCCCTGTCTGGGCTCGCTCGAGTTCACTTGGGGGAGTAAAATTCTTTGTTTCTGCGTGCCGGCGCTGACATTGTATGTGTGTATAAATGCGACTGGAGGACCTGGACCGCTACTCGGTCGACTTCACCTTTGCTGGCGAGCTTCCCACTCCCGCCGAGCTCCTCAAGGTCGCGCGGCTCGCGGCGGACCGCGCAAACCGCGCAAACGCCGTGTCGGCGGATGCGCCCGCAAACAACGGCGGAGCGGTCGCGGCGGTGCCCGCCAGATCGGCGGCTCGGCAGCGGGAGGCGCCGCCGGCGCGGCCGCACAAGCGTCCACTGCCGCCGCCGAGCCAGCCGCAGCCGGCGGTGGCGCCTCCTCGCAGGCCGGAGCCTGCGCCGGCGAACGCTTGCGCGGCGACGCGCGCTAGCAGCCAGGCCGGCGACAGCCCGGCCAAGCAGCGGCGCGCGGAGGCGGTGAGGAGGCTAGCGGCCGAGGTGCGGCTCGGCGCCGCATCGTTCCGATGGAACGACCGAAACGCCACAGCCGCGACCGGCGCTGCCGTGGCCTCTGTCCCCATCCCCTCTGCCCTGACCGCTGCGCCTCGAAGGCCGCCTCAGCGGCCCTCGGCGGCGGCGGCTGAGGCGAGAGCTGGACCGGCGGCGGCGGCGGCCGGAACGGCGGCGGCGGTGGGAGCAGCAACGGCGGCGGTGGCGCTAGGAGCGCCAGAAGAGTCTGCTCTCTCGCGCGCAATCTCACGCGCACAGGCCGTGGTCGCTAGCACCGCGTCCGTGCCGGCGGTGGGAGCAGTAACGGCGGCGGTGGGAACAGCAGCGGCGGCGTTGGCGAGGCGCGGGCGGTCGAGGCAGGAAGAGACAGGCCCGATCCCACCGAGTGGTGCCGGTGGAGGCGGGAACAGCGGCGGCGCCAGCGGCAACGGCACTTCACCAGGCGCTGCAGCAGACGCTCCAGCAGGCGCTGCAGCGGGCGCTGCAGCGGGCGCTTCAGCGGCGGCGGCGGCGGCGGCGGCGGCGTCCGCATCAGCGGCAGCGTCTGCATCAGCGGCGGGGGCGGCGGCGGACGTGCCGGTGGCAGCGCGCGGCGAGGGGAGGAGCGGCGCCGCCCAAGGGAGCGGCACCGCCCGGAGGAGCGACGCCCCGGCCCTTTGCGGCCAGAGCCAGCTGAGCGCCGCCGAGCACGCCGAGCTTCTCTCGCTCGCTGAGGCGGGCGCAGCGCCGGGCGAGGGCGGCGGCAGCGAGGCGGCGGCGCGGTACGCGGCGCTGTCGGCGCGGCTGCACAGCGAGCAGCGCACGTGGCTGAGCGAGCTGCAGTCGTCGCTGCTCTCCGAGGCGCCGTCGCGGTACACACAGCTGCCGGCCGGGACGGTGCGAGACACTTCCTAGACAGCTCCTAGACACCTCCTAGACACCTCCTAGACACTTCCTAGACACTTCCTAGACACTTCCTTGTGCACGGCTGCCGGCCTGGACGGTGCGCTCTTCGAGATCGGCCGAGATCGGCCGAGATGATCCGAGACCATGGACCACCCGAGATCACCCGAGATCACCCGAGGCTGGCCGAGATGTGCGCCGCAGCCTCGCACCCCCCCTCCCCCCCCGGGCCGCCCACCAACCGCCTCCTCCGACACCCTAACCCTAGCCTTAACCCTAGCCCTAACCCATAACACAACCACGACCCAAGCCCCCCCCCCCCCACCCCCACACACACCCACACAGGAGAGACTCGCCGACGAGCTTCGCGCGAGGAGCGCGCGCGCCGCCGCCTCGCGCTGCCGGCCACACTACTCGCTCCTCTCTAAGCTGGCGCGCGCCGCCCAGCCGGCAGCGGCGGCAGGCGGCGCCGCCAAGCTGCGGCATGTGCGACGCGTCGACTCCGCACTGGCCGCCGCTCCCCGCCGCTCCCCGCCGGCGCAGTGAACGGACCCCACCACCACCACCACGGAAGCCGTGTTGTCCCCTGCAGGTGCGCCCTCCCCCCCCCGCAGCCCCGCCCCGTCCCCGCGCCACTCCTCTCCCGAAGGGCCTCCCGCCGTGCCCTCCCCCACCCCTCCCCCACCCT
>NW_005198214.1:40701-42847 GCF_000372725.1 Emiliania huxleyi CCMP1516 | reverse complement strand
CATTTTGAATAAGACGTTAAGAGTGAGTCCTGGTGAACTCTCTCCACGCACGCCGCCTATAATCTATGGACTATGCCACGGAAACACCGCTGCCCGCGCCAGCTAGCACCTGCTCGCGTCCACGCTCCACGTGCCGCTCGCCCAGTCGACGGTGTACTCGCACCGGCGGTACGCGTCGTCCTCCCACGGCAGCTTCGGGTAGCGCGCGCCGCGGTCGGCGTACACCGCCTCGACGGTGGTGAGCCTCGCCTCCCAGCTCGGTCGCTCGAGCCAGCAATCGCCCGCCTCGTCCACCGGCCGCGTCGCGTGCGTCGCTCGCAGCAGCTCGCGCATGTAGGCCCACGCGGAGGTGGTCCCTGGGCCGCGGGCGCTCGTCGAGGTGTAGTGGAGGTCTTGGTCGCGGCTGCCGACGGCGTCGCGCATCGCGGCGACCCACGCCTGGCGCCGCGCCGTCGCCTCCGCGCCGTGGAGCGCTGCGTCGGGCTTCGCCCACTGCTCGGCGAGGAAGGCGGCCTGGCACTCGAAGAAGGGGATGGGGCACGGCACGGCGAGGGGGATGCCGACGAAGCCGAGGGTGGGCCGCGCGGCGTGCCTACGCGACATGTCCAGGACAACTCCCCGGACACATTCCTAGGACCCCCCCGGGAAGGGCCCCCCCGGCGTCCATGAAGTGCTGGTAGAGCGGCGTCACGAACCGCTCCCCCTCGAAGGTCAGCCCGCAGGCCGTCTCGTCGAGGAAGGGGAAGGAGTAGACGTAGCCGGTCGCGAGCACCACCTTCGTCACCGGCGGACCCTCAACCTCCTCCTCCTCCTCGCCGCCGCCGCCGCCGCCGCCGCGGGGCGCGGCGAGGCGGCCGTTGCGGCAGAGGCGCGTGCCGAGCGGCACGTGCGTCACCGCCTCCGCCGCGTGCGTGGTTGCGCTCGTGCACTTCTTCTCTAGCACATACACCCACTCCGCGACACCGTAGAGCATCCGCGCGATGTCGACCCCCGAGGAGCGGCCGCCGACGACGAGCACGCTCTGCCCGCGGAAGTCGTCGGGGTCATCGTAATGCAGCGAATGGGTGATGCGGCGTGCCGCGTCGCCCGCGAGCCAGTTCTCCTCGCCCGGCAGCGACGGCATGTACGGCTTGTTGTAGTGACCGGTGGCGACGACGACGGCATCGAAGACGTCCGAGTGCGCCACGTCGTCGACCGTCCACTCGACCGTCCACCGAGGCGCGCCTTCGCTCGCGGCGGGCGCGACGCGCGTCACCGTCGCGCCAAAGGTGGCCAGCTGCAGCAGCCCGAACTCGCGCCCGTACGCCTCGATGTACTGTCCCAGCATCTCCTTGGTGATGTAGGGAAGGCACCGCTGGAGGCAAAGTCGAGGTCGGGAGACTGCATCACGACCGTGGGCAGATTGGTGTGCAGACCTTTGTACACCACGTCGTTGGTCGGGTTGTCTGCCCACACGCCTCCAACCGTCGAGCCTGACTCGAAGATGGTGGCGTCGTGGCCAGCACGCTTGAGGAAGCGCGCGGTCACGACGCCGGCGCTGCCGCCGCCGATGACCGCGACGCGGCGCGAGAGGCGAGGGGCAGAGGTCGTGGCGACGGATAGCACGGCGGCGGCGGCGGAGCACATACACACACTGTTGTGTCGTGGCGAGCTAAATCCTGTGGCGAGGGTGCCGTGCGTGCCCTAGCGTGGGGCCTGGGCCGTCGAGCAGTCTCGGGCGACAAGAAAACGCGCAAAAAATCGTCGCCGCTGTGCCTCTTTGCACCGCTGGCGACGCTGTCTCGTCTCGGCCGCCGATGCGACTCGCATGGGCGGCAGCCTCCGTACGACGGAGACCCGCCGAGACGGAGACAGCGTCGCCAGCGGCGCAAAGAGGCAGCGTCGCCATGCTTTTGCGAAAGGTCTTCTTTCTTGGTTGGATGGAGTGCATCTGTGCGAGGAGTTTTGTTGTAAAATAGCGCTTGCGCTTCGGCGGTAGTGATCTGATCACCCGAATACCACGTTCGGATCGCTCCTCATCGCAAACCCTGTCAGCAGTTCACCTACGGGTATGTTCGTAAGAGCTACATACACTGGAGAGAGAGAGAGAGCAACACCGAAGAGCGCGCCCGCCTTGCAAACATGGGCTGCAAGCAACGCTAGGGTG
>NW_005198214.1:24498-26182 GCF_000372725.1 Emiliania huxleyi CCMP1516 | reverse complement strand
ACACTGCTGCAGCAGCGTGCACCTCGATCCTGTCCCGAGATTGTTATGACCCCCCCCAATGAACACACCAGGGAGGGCGGGCGAGACGATCGAGGGGTCCCGTACCATGCGGAACCGACCCTATCCAGTGCTCAAGTGCTCAAGCACCAGACACGCACACGACGTACATCCTCACTCGACGTCACCCCTCGAGGCTTCTCCGTTCGGCCTCCCCCCCTCGGTCCGGAGGGGCCCTCTTATCCCCTCGATCCTCCCCCCACTCGCTTTCCGCTGGTTGGGCAACGGATGCGGGGCCCGGCCCCCCCTCCTAGCCTTTTTCGGCCGCGGCCCCGCCGCCGTCTCGCCCTCTCTGCTTGATCCTGTTGACTCCTGTTGAGGTTATTCTATCTTCTCAAAAAAGAAAAGCGCGTCTATCCGTGACAAGACTGTGCCAAGCCCCATTAAAATCCCTGTGTGGTGGCGGCGTGTCGTCCTCCGATCCCCTCCCGTCCTTTCTTTCTTGCACAAGCCCCACATTGGCCTGCTGACCCCCGCAATCACACACTCATCGCCATCAAGCTCCGCGGGAGCCTAGGGCTCATCGCGGGAGCTGAGGGCTCATCACTCAATGCTCGACCGCGCTGACACGTCTGCGGCACCCGTCCAATATCGGCACGCTACAGCCTTGGTGCAGCGTGACGCCGAGCGCAGGGCGGCAGTCGCAGAAGCGGCGCACATGGTCCGCCAGTCCAAATGGTCGGATCGCAGCGAGGTGCAGGAATTTGTGGCGGTGAAGCAAGGCAACGCGCTGCGAGGCTCGTACATGCGCATCATCGAGATTGGGCCGAGAGGAATTTGCACGCTCGACCCGAGCACGCGGCGCCTCACAAACCGCTGGCCCCTCACGCGCGTCGTTCGCGTGACGGCCGACGATCAGTGTGGCGTCGATCTCCTGCTGAGCGAGCCTGTCGGTGGTCTCTTCTGCCTGCCGCTCGCGGTCGAGCGGCGCGTGAGCTTCGCGTTAGCCACACCGGGCGAGAGCGCCCAGCTGCTCGAAACCATTCGTGCGCAGCGAGTCGTCGTCCAGGCCCTCCTCTCCGTCCCACGCCGCACGCTCCCGGTCGCCCCATCAGTGCGTACTGGCATCCCCCCTCCCAGGCGCTGCAGTGCTTCGAGCAGCGCTCGCTGATCCGCGAATCGCCCGACGAGGTGCGCGCCCTCCAGACACACCGCCGATTGGTATGCCCTTCTGCTCCTCTATCGCCTCCAGGAGCGTGAGCAGCACAAGCCCCTTCATGTCTCCGCCGTCCAGGGTGAGGATGCACAGGAGAGCGTGCTCGCTAGAGGCAACCTTTTTGCTGCGAATCCGCGGAATCCGCAGCGGTGGCCTGGAGCGGCGGCCAGTCAGCAAGAAGGCAACCAGAACCACAATTGCGACGGTCAACCCGGAGAGCAGCAATGCGCCTTCTGCTTCCGCCTGCAGCAGCGCGCCATTACTCGCCGCCTCTGGCTCGAGCAATGCCCCACCCGTCGTCGCCTGCGCGTGTGCGCTCGCGGGACTCTCCGGCTCCATCGGCCGGGGGCACTTGGAGCACTTGGAGTGCAGTCATCCGGGGATGCGCGTTTTTCGCTCATTCGTTCCAATTAAGCACTGGTTTATGGAGAGAGAGAGAGAAGGCCCCTATCTCTCAGTCTCTCTCTTCTT
>NW_005198214.1:21870-24398 GCF_000372725.1 Emiliania huxleyi CCMP1516 | reverse complement strand
GCGGCGGTGGCGGTGGGGGTGGGGGTGGGGGTGGCGGTGACGGTGACGGCGGCGGCGTTAGCCGCGGCGGCCAGGTGAGAGGCAGGCGGGGCGCGCCTCTGGGTTGCCGCCCAAGTTCTCGAGCACCTCGGCGTGCGCGATCACCGGGTCGCCGCTCGAGACGGAGGGCCCCGGTGAGCTCGTCGCCGTGTTGCAGGCATGGACAGCTGTGGCCGCGCCGAGCGAGGATGGCCGCGACCGTGGCAGCGGCGCCGTAGACGGAGGGCAGGGCACGTTTGCCCGCTCGTAAGTCCTGGAAATCTCGTGAAGCAGCGAAAGCAGGCTGGAGCCGTGGTGTCCCAAGCTTGGCAGGTCCACCCCGGCGCTCTCCAACTGTTGCGCCAACAGGGGGTGGAGCTGTCTAGCCATGGGCTGGAGAACCACACAGCCCACACACCCCACACAAGGCGCGCGAGTGCGAGAGATATCCGAGAGATCCTTCGCGAAAAAAAAAACAATTCGCGCGCGAAGGCGGCGCGGCACGGTAAGGGTCGGCGGTAAGGCGGCACGGCGGCAACGGACGGCAGGCAGGACATCGGTCGGCGGGCCGAACGGCTGAGCGGGGGGCGGCAGCGGGGCGGGGCGAGGGCGGCGCGGTAACGGCCGGATGATCTTCTGTGTATGTGGTTCTTACGAACATACCCGAGGGTGAACTGCTGACGGGGTTTGCGATGAGGAGCGACCTGAAGGGTTTCTCGGAGGTTAGTGCACTAACCGCCGAAGCGCAAGCGCTTTGATTTGCCAAGGACAACTTAGCCTAAGCACGTTTTTCTCGCCAAGTACTATCTATATTCTTTTGCTTATATTCTCGCCAGACCATCTATATTCTCGAGAATATTCTCGAATATTGAGAATATTTTCACCACGCGAGAGGTCAGCGGACGCCAAAAATCGCTCTAAAGTAGAGGTTTGTGCTCCCAAACCGCTCAGGAACGTCCAAAACTTAAAGATTTCCGTCTGCATCGACCCAAAACCTACTTTTGAGGGGGCAAAAGAGCTGTTTCGAGAAGCTCTAGTCAAGACCGTTCTAGACGCCGCGATGTAACGGCGAGAATATTCAAGAATATCTTGAGACTCGAGGTCAACCAAGGTCAAGGGCTGAAGAAAACTCATAGATTCTTGAGAAAAAGCCGCGCCGGGGCATCTATATTCTCGAGAATATTCTCGAATACGAAAGTGCGCGGGACCATCTATATTCTCGGAGATATTCGAGAATATTGTGCTTAGGCCAAAGGACAACCAGCCCTCCTCCCATTTTTTACCCTTTGGAAGAACAACCGTCCTCCGCCCAGCTGCATCCGCTCAGGAAGAGAAAAAAGCCAAGAGAGGGGTTGGAGGGCGGGAGAATCCAAAAAAGCCGTCCAAAAAGCCACAAAAAGCCAGCGAGCCTCCCGTTACGCGATTGCCGCGAAGCGCAGCATGATGCGTGGCCAGCTTGGGAGGCTGCCGCCGCTGTCAGAGGCGGCCGCCACTGTGAGGTCTCGAGGGCCGACCGGCCGGGCGAGCATCCGCGCTGCCGACGACGTGCTCGAGGCTGACCTTCAGAGCGACGAGATTCTCGCATGCTTTGAGGAGGCGCTCGGCGAACGGCAGCCAGAGATGGGAACGGATGCTGCAGCAGGGCGAGAGGCGAACGCCGAGAGTAAATCGCGGCGCGGCCGTCGGTTGGGCGCCTGGTAAAACGGCCGCACGTGAACATGGGGCACGGTAATGGATGGGATAGGTAGAGCGGTTTAGTGGTCCGAAGGAATCAAGGCAGGGCAGTGAGCTCGCAGGCTGCTCAGTCGCCGTCGCCGCGTGTCAAGTCAGGACAGAGCTCAGAGGACACGCCCGGCCGCTGCGGCGTCTGTGGCTGAATGAGGTGCAGTGTTCCCGTGTCGGGAGTCGTGGTTGACACTCTGAGTTGACGGGGTCTAGAGTTGATTGTTGCAACTGGGTGAGTGAAAATACCTCTCGAACGAAAGGACTGAAACGATCTGCCTTTTACGGGCCGACACGGCTTGCTGTGTTAGGATCATCAGAGGTGTCGAGGTGGTGTCGAGCGGTGTCGAGCGGTGTCGAGCGGTGTCGAGGGGTGTCGAGGTGTCGAGTTTGGCACCTTGACACGGACGAGCATGGTCCTAGCCTAGATGGTGTCGAGGGGTGTCGAGGGGTGTCGAGGGGTGTCGAGTTGGTCGAGTTGGCATGGGGTGTCGAGGTGTCGAGTCGGTGTCGAGGTTTGGTGTCGAGGTGTCGAGGCCAGGGCTCAGGCTCTTACGCCACTTCGCCGTGTGCTGTGAGAGGTCGCAAGAAAAGCGCGCCGTCCGCCGATGTGCGCGATGGCCTCGACAGTATCCTCGGCGAGCGCCGATCTCGCAAAAATGGGGCTCTCCTCACCGCGCTCATCTGGTCTCGCACCGCTCCGGCCTCGCCGCGCGCCCGGGCCGCGGCGGCGTGAACCTGAACGGAAGTCGGAACCTTCCAACGGCTCTTCCTTGTACTGGAGAGCG
>NW_005198214.1:19399-21770 GCF_000372725.1 Emiliania huxleyi CCMP1516 | reverse complement strand
CTCCTGCTCGGCGTGGAGCCGCCGGAGGGTCTCTATGCAGCTCGAGGCGCGGGTGCGGAACTTCGCGAGGATACGCTTCAGCACCTGTGCGCATGGGCGGCGGTGGCGGTGGGGGTGGGGGTGGGGGTGGCGGTGACGGTGACGGCGGCGGCGTTAGCCGCGGCGGCCAGGTGAGAGGCAGGCGGGGCGCGCCTCTGGGTTGCCGCCCAAGTTCTCGAGCACCTCGGCGTGCGCGATCACCGGGTCGCCGCTCGAGACGGAGGGCCCCGGTGAGCTAGTCGCCGTGTTGCAGGCATGGACAGCTGTGGCCGCGCCGAGCGAGGATGGCCGCGACCGTGGCAGCGGCGCCGTAGACGGAGGGCAGGGCACGTTTGCCCGCTCGTAAGTCCTGGAAATCTCGTGAAGCAGCGAAAGCAGGCTGGAGCCGTGGTGTCCCAAGCTTGGCAGGTCCACCCCGGCGCTCTCCAACTGTTGCGCCAACAGGGGGTGGAGCTGTCTAGCCATGGGCTGGAGAACCACACAGCCCCCACGTTGGCCCAGCCCGATCTCCTCGCGGAACAAAAAAATATTTGTGTAAACGAGCAGCGCATCACACTCTCCTCTCCTTAAAATCCCTGTGTGGTGGCGGCGTGCCGTTCTCCCATCCCTCCCTTGTGGTTGTGTTTTCTTTCTTTCTTTCTTTTCAACAGTTGAAGGGTGTATACAGTTGAAGGGTATATATTAGATTTGCCAAGGACAACCAGCCGTCCTCCCATTTACCCTTTGAAGAACAACCGTCCTCCGCCCAGCTGCCTCCGCTCAGGAAGAGAAAAAACCAGTGCCTAATTGGAACGAATGAGCGAAAAACGCGCATCCCCATCCCCGGCCGAGGTGGCTCGCCGCCTCGCGTGTGCCGAGGGTGAAGATCCCGCCGTCGTACTCGATGGAGCCGGAGAGTCCCGCGAGCGCACACGCGCAGGCGACGACGGGTGAGGCATTGCTCGAGCCAGAGGCGGCGAGTAATGGCGCGCTGCTGCAGGCGGAAGCAGAAGGCGCGTTGCTGCTCTCCGGGTTGACCGTCGGAATTGTGGTTCTGGTTGCCTTCTTGCTGACTGGCCGCCGCTCCAGGCCACCGCTGCGGATGCCGCGGATTCGCAGCAAAAAGGTTGCCTCTAGCGAGCACGCTCCCCTGTGCATCCTCACCCTGGACGGCGGAGGCATGAAGGGGCTTGTGCTGGCCACGCTGCTGGAGGCGATAGAGGAGCGGACGGGCATACCAATCGGCGGTCTCTTTGACCTGGTGGTGGGCACGAGCACGGGCGGCGTGGCCGCAATACATGTGGCATTCGCCTCTGCCCTAGGGGAGGGTTGCAGGGATTACCGTGCCAGCCTCGAGCGCGTGAGGAAGGTGCTTGAGCAGCGGAGCAAAACAAACCTGCTGGTGACGGGGCACGAGTGCACGAGTGCCGCCGCTCGCCAGGTCGCTCAGTCGTGCGCACCCGCCAGGCGACATGGGGCCGACCCCGCTCCGCGACCTGCGCCACCTTGCGAGCCCCGCACCGCGACGCCTCCGCACGTAGCGGTCGTGACCGCGTTCCACGAGGGTGGAGGGTGGCAGCCCTTCTTGGTGCGCAACTATGAGCTCCCCTATTCCAGTGGCGAGACGTCCGCTCCGAGAAGCCCTCGCTCCTACGCCAATCCCGGAGCGATCGACGGGGAGTCGGACTGGCCTATCGAGGATCTTGTCCTCGCCACGACAGCGGCGCCGGGCCTCTTCCCTCCCGTCGAGCGAGGAGGGAAGGTGTTTGTGGATGGCGCTGTGGTAGCGAACAACCCGACGAAGCTCGCTATCCGCGAGGCGCGACGCCGCTGGCCTGGCCGGCGGATCGGCATCATCGTGAGCCTTGGGACGGGGCAGATGCGTCAGGCACAGGCGCCGATTGCGAGGACGTCGAGCCCAGCCTCGTACTGGATTCCGGCCATGCTCGACATGGCCTTCGACAGCAACCGCACGCACGCCGATGTGCACGACACACTCCTGCCAGCGATAGCCAACGAGTGCGGCCACCCTTTCTACTTTCGGATCCAGCCCACGATTGAAGACGCTACGATGGTGACGACGATCCCGAGGAAGCTCGCCGCGCTGCAGCAGCAGACGCGCACGTTTGCCAAGTCGATGTCGCACGACCTCGACAAGATCGCCGCGTATCTCCTCCTCGCCGCGGCGAGGCCGGCCTTCCTCCCCACCCCTGCTGGGGCGGCCGAGGCGGAGCGCTTGTGCGGCGACCATTGCTGCCACTGGGAGACGCTGAAGGGCTTGGCGGCGCTGCGCGCGAGGTGCTCGGCCACGCCCCCGGGCTGAGTGGGCAGTGCTCTACTAGCTACTTCGACT
>NW_005198214.1:0-19125 GCF_000372725.1 Emiliania huxleyi CCMP1516 | reverse complement strand
GATTGGTGAGCCTCTGCGGTGCGCCGTAGCACTGCCTCCTGACAGCGGAGAGCAGGCTCACGAGCTTATAGAGCTGGTCGATCAGGCCGAGCAGCCGTATCTGCTCTCGCCTGTTCACAGCTGAAGGCGTGAAGAGAGTCAGCGTTGTGGGTCTGCTCGAGTCGGCAGCATTACCTCTCTGCTCGCTCGGGGTCATCCTCTAGCTGCACCCGACCGTGCCGCACAGCTTGAGCCGCCCTCCAGCGCTTGCGGGCGGAAGCGGCACCGAACTTACCGAGGCAGCGGACTCCACTCAGCAGCGCAACGGTGCCGGACAGGAGCAGGGCCGAGGCCAGACCTGTCGGCCCGTCTGCCGGCAGCGCCGCGTTGCCAAGTACGGCTTGGAGGACTGCGCCCATGCTCACCCGGAGGGTCGGCGGCGGCCCGGGCGGCGGGGACGGAGGCGGCGGGGACGGAGGCGGCGGGCTCGGTGGCGGGCTCGGTGGCGGCATGGTGGGTGGCGGCACAGAAGGCGGCGGGCTCGGCGGCGGCGGCGACGGCGGCGAGGAAGGGGGCGGCGGCGAGGGCGGCGAGGAAGGGGGCGGCGGCGGTGGTGAGGGCATCGGCGAGGGCGGCGGCGGTGGCAGGGCCGGCGGCGACGGCGGCGATGAGGGAGGGCGTGTGGGCGGATTCGGCGGACGAGGTGAGGGTGGCGGCGGCGGTGGCAGAGGCGAGCGCGCCGGAACGAACGGGAGGAAGTAAGGGATCGTCCTGCAGACGGGGCGCGCGGGCTCAGCACGCGGCACGGCGTGTCCGCTCGTCGCTGGGGAGAGGGCACGCGACGCGGTGTGCAAGACCAACAGTTGTTTCAAGAGAGGCGCACACACTCGCAGCCAGCGCTGTTCCACCTCGGGTCGCAAGTCGAATCGTAGCCGATGGTTATATGGTCGTTGCCCGGCTCGTGGATTTCATCGCAAGCGGCGGTGATGTTGGGGACGAAGCTGCCGTCGCAGCTCACGATGCTCTTGCGCTCCCTGTCAGAGAGCAGGGTACCTCCAGCAATCTCAGTGACCTGGAGGCAAAATGCGACGCCGTTGGAGCAGTGCTGATACGTGCAGAGCCCTGAAGCCGTGAGTACAGAAGATGTTTGGCACGAGCAGCACGATAGGACACCGCACGCGTACTGCAACAGGTTGTTGCAGGTGTTCTCGTGACATAGCTTTCCGTCACCGCCACAGAACTCATTGGGACTGCAACATGCGCCGTTTCCCTCGGCCACGAGGGCAAGGAGAATGGAGAGCTTGAATGGCACATGCTCTCGTCTGGAGAACATGTACATGTACTCTCGTCTCGATTGGGAGCAATTATGTGAGCTTGGCGGTCAATGCTTGCCGGGACCTCCCTGGCGACCCGGTCCAACGCGACACAGCTCTGGCGACGGGTTGAAGTCCAGGATGGTAGGGAAAATTTTGCAATTTTTCGGTGCTGGTAGCCTCCCCAAAACAGGCGCGCGCAGCGCGCCCAGGGGCGCCGCAGGCGCCCCAAGCGGCGCGGAGCGCCGCCGCAGGCGGCGGACAGCAGGTGCGCGAAATTAAACGCCATTTTTGGTTCCGCGGTTTTGCCACTAACATTGAAATCCGGTACAAAACGACTTAGCCGAAACAGCTGACAGACAGACAGAGAGCACACACGTTCGAGACGGGGGTGCGCCGACCGCCGTCGCGGACCCAGTAGAGCTAGATGGTCCCACATGATGCGCCCTTAGCCTCTGAGCTCGTCCTAGACATTTTAGGGAAGCGTGGGCAGACCAGAACGCGGCCACGGCGACGCTCCGAGGCTGTCAGCAGCGCTGGCGGCGATCGTGGCGACGGCGCCTCGCCGCTGCAGCGGCACAGAATCGAGGAAGTGGCGTTGGTGGCAGCATCAATGAGATATGAAGGCGGCCGTAATGCTGGTGGCGCCTTCGAGGGCGGCGGAGAGGGCGGTAGCAGCGACGGCGATCGAGTCATGTGGCAGGGGTGCGAAGATGCAGCAGGGAGGCTTGAGTTAGCGACGCGGGGCGGTGGCGTGCCAGCAGGTAAGCGGCCGCGGCGGAGAGCAGGTGCGCGAAATAAAGGCCAATCTTGAGATATCCATTTTGCACCACCTTTGGATTTCTGGTACAAATTGACTTGTGGATCTTGAAGGCACGCGCAAGAGCGCACCAGGCAAGTTGACTGAACCTCGGATCTCGCTGCCGCTAAGCGTGGCGTCGATTATCAAACGAGCGGTGACAGTAGCGGTGGCAGCGGCGGCAGCGTCGACAGGAGCACCTACTGCAGCGTGAAATGTGAGCTGGGAGGCGGGAGGCAGATGCAATAGGAGCGGGAGAGTGAGAGTCAGCCAGCACGGCAGACCTTTAAAGCGCGGCTGCGGGCGCGTTTGCAGTGACATGCGATCCATGTGGTAGCAAAGGCACGGCGGGAGTAGCGTATGCAGGCTGTGCGCGAGGGTGGCGCGTCGCGAGTGGCGGTGCAGCTAGTCGGTGGCGCGGGTGCTGGCGACCGGCAGAGAGATGCAGCCGGCGCGAGAGATGAACCCTGCGGAGAGGCGAGGTGACGGGCGAGCCGCGACCGTGGGAGAGGGCTGAGCATCGGCTGCACCGGAGGCACAGGAGCCTCGCACGCCCGACCGTGACGAGAGCGCCCTGACGCTGGCAGCTCAAGCAGCGTCAGGGCGCTACCAGCACCGAATGGGTACCCTCGGCCGCCGGACCTATTTTCGTCCAAGGGCCCCCCCCGGAGGGGGGGGAAGCTTCCCCCCCGGAGGGCCCCTACCTAGCAGCAGACCGCCCCCTCTACTCGGAGCTATAAGAGACATGAACACGACACGTACTCTCACACGACGTCACCGCTCAGGGCCCCTTCGCGCAAGGTCCTCATCCTCACTCCGGAGGAGGCTCCCCTCTCCTCTGAGTTCTTCCTCTTGTTCGCCTTCCGTTGTACGAGCGTAAAATTCTTTCAGCCTCCTGGAGATGGACATGGGAAGCCCACGCGAGCAGTGGCTGTGGCCGCACCCCCCCACACAGCTTTCTGAATGCTCGCCGACATTCAGCGTGCGAAGCTCGCGGCGCTGATCGAGTCGTCTGCGGCTCGCGCCGCCGAGATGTTGAAGCAGGAGGCAGAGGAGCACGAGGCAGAGGAGCACAACGAGACTACGACGACTCGAGACGAACACTTGCTCGACACCACCTCCTCGCGCTCTCACTCTCACTCCAGCCGCCGCTCCTCCTCGTCTCGCTCGCACTCGCACTCTGCTGGCCGACGCTCGCGGGCTTCCACCATGGGCCGCCGGCTCGGGCTCCTCTCGTCGGCGCTCAGCACGGCCAGGAGGGAGGAGGCGGCGCTGAAGCAGCTCTTGGCGCTGGCGACCGTGGGCCGCCGCTCACCCATCTCTGCCGTCGAGCATGCTGCCGCGGTCATCGCCCAGGCTGCCGCCCGGGCGAGGGCGAGGAGGCGACGCTTCGTGCGCTGCCGCGCCGCCGCCGTCCAGGTCCAGCAATGGATTCGCGCGCGCCGCTCGGGCGCGGTCAAGGAGTCTCCCTTCCAGGTGACCGTCCGGAGGCAGCTGGCGCTCGTCTCGCTGCTGCCTGCTGCGGGGACCACCGCCATCGCCGGCGTTATCCTCTGGATGAACATCGCGCACCAGCGGACGTCGACCGTGTGCCTCGGCCTCTCGCTCGTCGGCCTCGCCCTCTCCGCCGCGTGGCAGCTGCGCCCTCGCGGCGCGCGCGCCTGCCCCGCCTCTGGTCCCGAGGGTGCAGACGAGCGCGCCTCTCTCCACCGCAGCAGCTGTGAGCAGGCGCGCGGCTGCTTCGGGTCGGGCCGCTCGAGGTGCGCGAGACGACCGGCTTCGTCGTCCTCACCGTCGCCTGGGTCCTCCGTCACCTCGGCCGCCTCCACCTCATCCGCACCGACCCGCTCGCTGCCACCGCCGAGGCAGCCGTCGTCGTCAGGGTCGTCCCCTCCCTCTACTTTTACGCGGGCTGGCTCTTCGGCCTCCTGCCCCCCGCCTGGCGCCGCCACGCAGCCTAGACACAGCCGAGACGCAGTGCCGTGCGCCTGAACAGGCCTCCTGCCCGCCTCGCGCCGCGTCCGCCTCAGCTGCCTCGCCGCCGTCGCGCTCGCCTCGGCCGCCGTCCACGTCCATTTCGCGTCGCTGCGCGGCGAGTCGGTGGCGCGCTGGCTGGCGTGTGGCCCCGTCACCCTCCTTGCTTGCGCCGCGGCCGCGCGGATTGTCGTTCAGACCGCACTGCACCGCACGATGCAGCGCGAGCGGACGGTCTCCGAGATTGGCGCCGTGCTCGACCTGCACGGCCGCGGAGGCGAGGGCGGCGGCGGCGGCAGCGAGGCGATCGTCGATACGGCGCGCATCGAGCTGGAGTGGTCGCAGGGCGGATTGCGTGAGCGGAGCTGTCTCCCCCTCGGCGCATGCTCGCCCTGAGCCTTCTCGGATCCCCTCGGCGCAGGCCCGCTGCTACGGATCAACCTCTTCCTCGGCTGGTGCTCGGGCGCAGGGACACTCCTCTACCTCGTCAGCCAGAGCCGCGGCGAGACGGGCGAAATGCGGCGCGCCAAGGAGGCACAACCCGCGCTCGAGGCGACGTCGGTCCTGCCCGTCTTCGGGATCATCCTCGTCCTGCTCGTCCTCCCGCTCGCCCCGCTCCGCCACGTCCGCCCCGCCGCCCGCCGGCTGCCCGCCGTCATCACCGCCATCGTGTCGGGCAGGCTCGCCGCGCACCTGCTGGCGACGAACCGGCAGGTCGAGCTCGCCTCCCTCGCCTCCGGTCGCTTGCTGCCAGCGGTCGGCCGCCGTCTGTGGGTCGGCGCGAAGGAGGGCGCGGCGGGCGCGGCGGCGGCGGGCGCGGCGGGCGCGGCGGGGGCGGGCGCGGCGGGGTTGGCCTCGGAGTGCACCGATTGCTGGTACCTGACGTATGTCGCGCACGTGCACGTCGGCCTGCCTTACTACTTCATCGTGGGCGCCTTTCTCGCCACGCTGCCCGGGCCGGACTACTCGTGGCGCTGCGCGGCCCTCACCTCGTGCATGTGCGACCTGCCCGCCGCCGCCGGCGCACAGGGGCGCGTGCGGAGGTGAGAGACCGAGACGCCCCCCCCCCCCCCCCCCCCTCTTCCGTTGTCCGGCCGCAGGTGCGCTTGCCTGGCGCGCGACGCGCGAGTGGCGCAGGTTGCCCCACGGCTTGCCCGCTCAGCTTGCCCCACAGCTTGCCCGAGGCGGCGCCCCGGTGCGCGTTAGGTGACTGGCGAGTCGCTCGGCTTGCTCATGCTCGGTGACCCGGCGATGCTGCTCGTGGGCGCCGCATTTGCCAACCTCGGCGTGCGCGAGGCGTTCGGCGTCTCGTGGCGGCGAGAGAGGGCGTTGGCGGAGACAGAGGTGGCGCGGCGGCGCCAGTTGGAGGCGGAGGCGGTGCGGCAGATTGAGTTTGAGCGAATGCTGTACGCGCTGACGCACGGCGAGGAGGGCGAGGGCGCGGCGGGCGTGGAGGGGGAGGAAGAGGGGGGCGAGGCGGAGGACGGGGGCGAGGAGGATCCCGGAGAAGAGGAGGAGCCCGTCGGCGCGCACGACTTCCTCCTAGAGGACGGGAGCCAGGCCGCCCGAACGACATGTCGAAGACGCGTCGTCCACAACGCCGCCGCTTCCTCCGACCACTTCTCGTCTCTGGACACGCTGCCGCCCATCGTCGAGTAGAGCCGTGGCTCCCGCGCCGACTCGCCCTTCGGCACCTGCACCACGCGAGAGAGAGTGCAGCGTGCGGAGGAGCGGAGTTCACGCGCGGGGCTGTGCACGCTCCTGGCAAGGATCTAGGGTCCGGGGCTGTGCTCTTTTGTGTGAAAACCGAAGGTGCACTTCGCGACCACTAAAAGCGGAAGAAGAGCGGGGCGGGGATCGGCGATATTGGGGATGGGCATATGCGCATGGGGCGGGCGGCGTCCGGCGAGGGCTTGTGGCGTGTGGGCGGCGGTGGGATCTCTGGGGACCCCAGTTTCGGACTGAAACTCGAAGGGCGCGGCAGAGCCTCTGTCTCGAGAGGCGACGGGGGGAAAAGACCACGAAAAGACACTTTGCGCTTTGTGCTCGTACTGGGCTGGGTTTTTAGGCATTGTGGGGTTGGCACTCCCATCGACCCTCATGACCTCCTGCGGTCTTTGAGATGGACACCAGTGGGTGTGGGACCACAGCCAGGATACACTCGAAGGCTGGGTAAGCAGTAGAGGTCGATACTCGACGCGTCCCACATGGTCTGTGTCGCTGTCGGCACGCTGTCGACAGGACGTTGAGCGACACCGGTGGCAGTGCCACCCAGGAGTGGTCGGGCGGTCTCCCGTCATGAGAGAGTCACCATGTGATCCGTATGATGATTCCTGACAACCGCCTCAGTCAACTTTCGTCACAGTTCCCGCTCTGAGAGGAGCTGCGGGTCAGTTCGACAGCTGGAGCTGTGTCGCCGGCGTGCGGCAGCCTGCCTCCGGAGGTGCCTCTGAGGTGGACATTTTTTGGTCACCGTGAGAGAACGCGTTCGAATTTTCACTCCGGAACTTCAACTTCACACGCGCACCGGCCAGGGCTACAATAGTGCCAGTGAGGCGGAGGCGCGAGTCGGAAGGCCGCGACCGTGACTTGGTCCCTTCGTTGTCCTACAATCGCTGTGAACCCAGCCGTGGGGTTGGCACTCCCATCGACCCTCATGACCTCCTGCGGTCTTTGAGATGGACACCAGTGGGTGTGGGACCACAGCCAGGATACACTCGAAGGCTGGGTAAGCAGTAGAGGTCGATACTCGACGCGTCCCACATGGTCTGTGTCGCTGTCGGCACGCTGTCGACAGGACGTTGAGCGACACCGGTGGCAGTGCCACCCAGGAGTGGTCGGGCGGTCTCCCGTCATGAGAGAGTCACCATGTGATCCGTATGATGATTCCTGACAACCGCCTCAGTCAACTTTCGTCACAGTTCCCGCTCTGAGAGGAGCTGCGGGTCAGTTCGACAGCTGGAGCTGTGTCGCCGGCGTGCGGCAGCCTGCCTCCGGAGGTGCCTCTGAGGTGGACATTTTTTGGTCACCGTGAGAGAACGCGTTCGAATTTTCACTCCGGAACTTCAACTTCACACGCGCACCGGCCAGGGCTACAATAGTGCCAGTGAGGCGGAGGCGCGAGTCGGAAGGCCGCGACCGTCAAGTGTTTTCGACACTTCCCTACAATCGCTGTGAACCCAGCCACGTAGGTACCCGTCTCTTCGTGGGGACTTCGTGAGCGTCGCCGTGGCGCTGCCCTCGGGATCGAGAGAGTGACTGAGTAGTTGTGTCTGAGAAATCCATTTTATAGAATGAAAGTAAGTACTTAACACACCGAGAAGTACGAGGGCTACAGCCCGGCCGCCTCAAAAATCTGCACTGGGTGAGCTACGTACAACGTACACTCGGCCACAACAAACGAAGCATGCCATCATGGTAAAGGTATCTGATGAGAGAGAGCGCGGGTGCGGTGCTCATCCTCTCTATTCAACTCGATGCGATGCATCAGGGCTTGGTCTTGGAGCTCCCCGCCTTGCCCTTGCCCTTGCCCTTGTCCTTGCCGGCCGGCTTCTCGGGCTGGACCACCCCGTTGACCGCCGTCTCTCGTGCACGCTCTGCTGCCAGCCAGCCATCCACGATTGCCTTGCCGTTCATTGGCTGGCTCGTGCTCGCTGCGGCTGTTCCGCTTACGCTCTCATTTCCCCAGAGCCGCTTCAGGCCGCCCGTCCTGCCTTGCCCTCCCTTGCGTTTCGCTGCTTTCTTGTCTTTGGCCCTTTTGTGGTCCTCCTCCATGTGGTGCCGCGCCAGCATGATCGGGTTGATCACCAGCTCAGGGTCCTCCTCCTCGTTGGGCACCGCCTCCTGCGTCACAAACGTCTTGAGCGGCTCGTCGTTCGGCTTCTTCCGGCGCAGCTTGGGCGCAATCACCTTGCGCAGGTTCGTCTTCCAGACGGCGACCATCGCGCAGACCAGGCAGAGCACGGCGCCGCCGAGGCCGACGATGAGGTAGATGAGGGGGAAGGGCTCCACGGGTTCGGGCAGCGTCGAGCAGATCACCACGTCGGACCACGGCGACGCGCCGAGCGCGTTGATCGCGCGGGCGCGCACCTCGTACTCCGCCGCGGGCGTGGCGACGCCGTCGGTGAGCAGGGCGGCGCCGTCGCAGGCGGGGGGCGGCGTCGCGAGCTCGGAGGGAAGGCTGTCGAACAGCAGGCCGCCGCACGGATTCGTTAAGTCAGCAGCGCTGATGTTGGCTCTCGCCGCATAGTCGAGGAGTCGTTCGGCCGTCGGCCGCGTCTCAAACTCCCAATCGTCGATGTCCTTGCCGTTGGAGGTGACCTCGCCAGGCACGACGGCGAGCATGCTCGGGGAGCTGAGCGACTCGGAGCACGCAGGCAGATCGGGCTGGTCAGGGACGGTGGGGTTGGTCCACAGGAAGGCGACGTCCGACCAGTCCGAGGCGCCGATGCTGTTGGAGAAGCGGACCCTCATTTCGTACGACGTCGCCGGCTTGAGGTCGGTGGCACGGTACGAGCCGCCGCTGACGTCGTCGTCCACCACCTGCCCGTCGACCTCGAGCTCCAAAGCGGTGAGCTCGAGGCCGTGGTCGTCGACGCAGCCGTCCGGATCGCCGCGGCAGGCAGACGAGGGCGCCTCCCATCGCACCGTGAAGCTGACGGGGGTCACCTCCTCCCCAGTGTCGATCCTAGGCGCCGCCGGCTTGTCCGGGACGGCGTACGTGTGCGCCTCGCCCGCGTCCAGCACGGCGCTATCTGGGGACGGATCGCCGTCCGCGTTGCAGGTGGTGATGCTGATGGCGTAGCTCGTGCCCGGCTGCAGACCGCTCAGCTCGGCGGTGACGACCGCCTCGGGCCCGGCGCTTGACGCCGGCGCATTTGCCACAGCCGAGCAGCTGTCTGCCCCTGTCACAGACTCGCCGCCTGAGCCGACGCCGACCGTCGCCGCCGCCCCGGGGCCTGCGTACGTCACGAGGAAGCCCGCGATCGCGATGCCGTGATCGCGCGGCCTCAGCCAGCCGAGGCGGAAGGAGTTGTCGGTGATGTCGGCGAGCGAGAGGCATTGCGGCTCTTGCGGCGGCCCCGGCGGCATCCTCACGACTGGCAGCTGCAGAGGGGTGGCGGATGTCCCCTGGCTGGTCCTCGACTGGACACTGACGGTGTAGTTTGTGTTTGGCGTGCCACCAGTCACGTTGAACTCGCAGAGCCTGCGGCCGCCCTGCACCTCCGAGCAGCTGATGCTGCCAGTGTCAACTTCGATGGGCTGTGGCGCCTCGACGGTGCAGCCCTCCTGCTGCAGCCGCCGCCCCACTGAGCTCTCGAGGATCGGCTCGAGTATGATGTCAAAGCCGTCCCAGGTGCTGTTTGCCGGCATCTCCCAACGGACCTCGACGGCGGCGGGGCCCAGCGGCACCGCCTCCGGGTTCTGGGGCGGCTGGGCTGATGTCGTGGGGGAGCGGCTGCACGTGATTGGACTAGACCAGTCCGACCATCCCTTCGAGTTCTCTGCGCGCATGCTCACGCTGTAGTCTCGGTAGTTGACGAAGCCAGTTTCGTTTCGGGTTAGCGTGAGGCTCGCGTCGTCGATCGCCGGCTTCTCGAAGACGTCCACCCTGGCCGTCGATTCGCCTGAGGCGGTCTCCTCCGTCTCGACCTCGATCTTGGTGATGTCCAGCCCGTTGGTCACGAGGGCGCCCTTGACCAAGGTCAGGTGATCGGTCCCCTCGACCGGCGCCCCGCAGCTGTTCTGGTCAAGGACGGGCTTGCTGGGCGCTTCGGGGACTGAGTTTAGGTAGGCGAATTCCGACCAGTCCGAGGCGCCAAGGCTGTTGAAGACGCGCACGCGCACCTCGTACCGCCCGCCGGGCTGCAGCTGTTTCACGGTTGAGGTGGTCACGCTCAAGGGACTCGTGGCAACGCCTTCGAACTCGAGCTCCGACTTGGTGACTGCAAGGCCGTGATCATAGGGCAGCTGCCACTCAATGTCGAGGCTGGTGCTGGTGCTGCTGCCAAGCGACGGCGGGTTAGGCTTGTCGGGCACATCGTGCGTGTGCGCATTTTTCTTCGCTTCGGAGGACGCGCCGAGGGAGTTGCACGCGACCAGGGAGGTGTTGTAGGTTGTGCCCGATTGCAGGTCGACTAGCTCAGCCTCGAGGGTCCCGGCGGACGCCAAGGTCGCGGCCGGCACCTGCTTGCAGAGCAAGTCGTCGCTCAGAGCCACATCCCGACTGTCCGGCTGCTCCCCGTTGCGGTCGAGCAGCACCGCGCCCTCGCCTACGCCTGCTGCTGCGTATCGAGCGACGTAGCCGGTGATGGCCTGTCCGTTGTTGCACGCTAAGGTTGTGCAGCGTGACCACCTCAGCGTGAACGAATTCTGCGTCGGCAGCACCAGGTAGTTGGCAGGTTTCTGCGGCGCGCTCTCGAGGGTCGTCGCCGTGGAGTCTTCGGAAATCACGGATGACTCGCTGTACGCACCCCCTTTGCCCGACTGGATGGTGACGGCATATTCCGTGCTTGGCAGCAAGCCAGAGGCCCGGTATGAGCATTTCCACACTTGGTCGAATACCGTGCAAGCCGGGGGTTCCGAGTCGCGGAGGTTCCACACGTCCTTCGGATTGTCGCAGCCGTTCGCGTTGCAAAACGTGATCTTGACGTCGTCCCATTCGTCGTCTTGACCCGTCGGCAGCTCCCACTCCACGTCCATGAAGCTCGGCCCTATCTTGGACGTCGGCAATTTCACGTTGACCGGCACTGGCGCATTCGACTTGGCGGCATCGATCACGAGCTCGTACGAGAAGGTGCCATTCCCGACGGTCGAGACGGCCCTCGCCTTGAAGCGGTACTGCGAGTAGACGTCGTACGCCGGCGGAGAGTACTCGATGTAGCCGTTGGTGAGCCTCCCATTCACCTCTCCCGCCTCGATTGAATCCATCAGCGTGCCTCTCTCGTAGATTTCGTACCGAGTGATGTCGCCGCCGCCGCTACGTTCCGGGGAGAGTTCGCGGATGCCGATGGTAATGTTGGACGGGAGGAGCTTGCCCGCCGGCTCCGTGCGCAGCAGAGCCGGCGTGTCGAGGCGGTCCGGCACCGAGCTCGCCGTCGCCAGTTCTACGGTCGCGGGTTGGCTGTCGCCTTTCTCATTCTTGGCGACGACGCTGAACTCGAACGTCTGACCGGGGTAGATGCCTTCCGTCGTAAAGTAGTAGTCCATCCTGGGGCTCTCAGACGATGGATAATTGCCCAAGCACTTGTAGGCGAGCACCTCCCGACGATTGCCACTGTTGGTGACGTCGTCGACCGTGAGGCAGTACTGCTCGATGGGCTTACCGCCGTCGTTTTCCGGTCGGTTCCACTCGACGTGAATCTGGGACGACGCCAGGGGGCTGCCGCCGGCGACCCCGTCGCCCCGCCTGAGGTTCCTCGGAGCACTCGAGGCAACCGCCGGCGGCGATGTTGGCGGCGGCGAGGGCGGTGGCGGCACGGGCGGCGGCGGCGAAGGGGGCGGCGGCAAGGGCGGCGGCGGCGAAGGGGGCGGCGGCACGGGCGGCGGCGGCGAAGGCGGCGGCGGCAAGGGCGGCGGCGGCGAGGGCGGCGGCGGCACGGGCGGCGGCGGCGAGGGCGGAGGCGGGTTGGGTGGTGGAAACGAAGGCGGATGGGGGGACACGTTGGGCCAGAAAGGCGGCGCCGAGGGCGGCGGCGGCGAGGGCGAGGCAGACGGAGGCGGCGGCGAGGGCGGCGGCGATGGCGGCGGCGGCACGGGCGGCGGCGGTGAGGGCGGCGGCGGCGACGGTGGCGGCGGCGACGGTGGCGGTGGCGACGAGGGTGGTGGCGACGAGGGTGGCGGCGGCGAGGGCGACAGCGAGGGCGGCGGAGGCGATGGTGGCGGCGGTGAGGGCGGCGGCGGCAGCGAAGGAGGCGGCGACAACGGCGGCGGCGGCGAGGGCGGCGAACTTGGCGAGGGCGGCAGGGAGGGCGGGTCGTGGTGGCCTGGCGACCATGGCGGCGGCGGAGGGGAGGGGGGGGCGGCAGGGGCGGCAGGGGTCGTGAGGCTCTGCTCGTTGGACGGGTCGGATGTGCCGGCAGCGTTGGTTGCAAAGACCTGGACGGTATAGTCGGTGCCTGGCTGAGCTGTAAAAAGTTCGGGCGAGGTGGCTTCTTGCTGCCATGACCTGCAGCTGATGGCACAGTCTCCCTCGGTGATCCGTAGTTCGTACTTGTCCGCAGGCGCGCTGGGGCCAGAGCCCGCAGACCACCTGATATCGATTGAGCCGAAGCTGGGCACCGTGACCTCAACCTGGCTCGGCGTGGCCGGCCGGAGGTCCGTGGGAGTCACGGTGGTCGCCTCGGACCACTCGCCGGGGCCGAGGCTATTGTACGCGCGGACGCGAAAGTCGAAGCTCTGCGATTGATACGTGTACGAGTACGACGCGTCGGCGATGTCCCTGCACTTGCTATCGTTGGGACCGCTCCCACAGTCCGTCGGGTTTCCCCACTGGCCCGACGTCTTGACCTGCCACTGGTACTCGGTGATGGGATCGCCGTTGTCGGCTGCTGCACCAGAGAGCTTCAGCTTGACGTCTGGCAGCGTTCTGTCGAAAGCGGGAGCGTCGGGCGCCTCCGGCACCGATGCCTCGGTGATGAAGGAGACTACGTCTGACTCCTCACCGAATCCATCGACGTTGCCAGCGGAGACGGTCAAAGAGTAGTTCGTCGCGCTGCTCAGGCCGGTGACGGAGAGCAAGTACTCTTCCCCTTCGCTGAAGGCGGCACCTGTGATGAGGTCGAGCACGTCAACGCCGCCCGTCCCGCTGTTGGTGAGCGTGGGCTTGAAGACTGAGATCGCAGTCGTGCCCAGGGTGGGGAAGCTGTCCTTCGGCTGGACGAGCCACTTGAAGAAGGCGGCGGCGCTGGTTTTGTTGACAAGGCTCACTACGGGAGCTGGCGGCTTGAGGTCGCCGCTCGAGGTGGTTGTGAGCGTCACGAAAGGCGACCAGTTCGAGCAGCCGTCCGCTCCGCTCTTGCACTCCTCGCTGGAGTCACCTGCTGGGCACCGCTCCGGTTGCGCATAGGCGTTGCAGGCTCGCACACTGACTTCATACTCCGTGGACGCCTTGAGCGGGTCCCCCGCGGAAGGGTAGACGTCGATGGTCTGAGTCCCCGAGGCCACTTCCCATCCCGAGTTTGATTTGCCGCAGACAGATTCAGGAGTCGAGGTGCTCTGAAGCTCATTGTAGCAGATCTCGTACTTTGTGATGTTGAGGCCATTGTTGACGGCCGGTGTCCAACCGAGAGAGATGGACGAGGCACTTCGCGCGGCAGCTTCGATGTTGAGTGGGTACTCCGGCTCGTAGACGTCAGTGGCGAAGACAGCCGCTTGAGAGAGGTCGGACTCGCCGGCGTCGTTCCACGCGCTCACGCGGAAGGTGTACTCCGTCACGGGGCGGAGGTTCTGCGGGTTCCACTCAAATGACATGCCTTCTGGTGCCTGGCCGTCCACTTGCACCTTGGCACCGTACTGTCCATTGCCTGGCAGCGTGATCTGGGAGGCTTCCGAGTACACGAAGAATTCAAAGATGTCATCTCCGTTGTCGAAGGGTGCCAACCACTGGATCGTGAGGGACGTGCCTCCGCTGGCGATCAGGGTTGGGGCGCCTGGCGCCACCGGCTTGATGGGGAGGGTGCTCAACTGCGAGCTAGTCGGAGATGGGATGCTCCATCCATCAGAGCCAGTGCTCCCGCACGCTGCATCGACGCCGCGACGTACGGAATTGGACGCCTCGACCGTGAAGGTGTAAATGTTCCCGGGCTGCAGCCCGTCGATCTCGCGTGATACCTCTGCTTCGTCCGGGGCTGACAGAGTCTCGCTGCCTGGCACACCGACCCCACCTGCGCGAGTCTCGACGGTCCACGAGACTCGGTACTGGGTGACCGGCTCGCCATTGGAAGCGGGTCGCGTCCATTTGAGCCAGATTGACGACGTGGTTCGCCCGTCTTGCTCTTTCGAGGTGTCGAGGAGGGGTGCAAGCATC
The DNA here is from genome assembly GCF_000372725.1 of Emiliania huxleyi CCMP1516. Lineage (NCBI taxonomy): Eukaryota > Haptophyta > Isochrysidales > Noelaerhabdaceae > Emiliania > Emiliania huxleyi. The sequence goes on along the minus strand of NW_005198214.1, from coordinate 5,033 downwards.
GTATCGGGTTGCTCCCGGCAATCATCAAAAGTGTCGTCCGAGAAAGAGCGTACAACGTCGACTGGGTCTGACGGCGACGAGTCCCCCTCATCGTTCACAGCAACCACGCGGAAGGTGTAGTCCGTCGCAGGATCCAGACCACTGACGCGGAAGGTGCTGCCGTCGTTGGTGTTGCCGGTGATTCCGGAGACAGACGGCCACGAGGTGGTGTCATCGGGGCACGACCCCGACCCCGTTGTCGTCGCGCAGTAGCGATACCCGCTTACCTCCTTGTTCCGTATGTTGTCGTTGCCGTTGACTGAGAATCTCTTCAGCACAACGCTGCGCGTGAGGCGGCCGTCGTCGGGGACTGTTGGCGCGTACGGCTGGTCAGGCACTTCGTCTAGAGTGGCGACGCTCTTCGGGTCGCTCTTGGGACCGTAGCCATCGCCGCCGCCCGTCCCGCACGCATCTCCTTCATCACGCTTCACGCCGTTGTACGCCTTGACGGTGAAGCTGTAGTCGTAGCCGGGGATGAGGGGCTCGATCGTGATGGACTCGGTGGCATCGGTGGTGACTTGCGAGGCAGCACCGCTGGGCGCCGAGGTCGTCCACTCGACAAGGTACCTTTCGATGTCCACGCCGTTCGTGTCCGGCTTGTTCCACGTGAGTGCGATCGCGCGAGAGGTGGTGACGGCGTTGACATTCGCGACGCCCGTCACCTGGTCTGGCGCCTCGGTGCAGTCGGCGCGTGCTGCCAATTTCCACTCCGACGGCTCAGAGTCTTGCCCGTTGTTGGCAATCACGCGGAAGACGTACTTTTGCGCGGGCGTCAGACCGGAAACCGTCGTCGTTTTGGTTGATTCTGTTTCAATTGTTTTTGAGAGCGGCGTGGTCGAGCCGCAAGGATCATTGGAGTTGCAGTCGCTGTCGTCGGTGCACTCGCAGTACTCGACTTTGTAGTTTTGAAATGCGTTGCCGTTCAGCCACTCTCCCTCAGGCGTGCGTGATGACACGTCAGGGTCGCTCCAGCTGATTTGCATGCTCCGTGTCTCTCGCAGCCCGAGTAAGGGCGCAAGAAGCTGCTCGGGCTTGTCCGTTGCCGTCTGGATATCAATTGTGGCAGAGTCGCCCGAGGTCTGACCGGCAACGCCGTTCACTGCAACGGTCACCTTGCCGACAATCACAACGGAGTACGGCACAGCGGGCGTGAGGCCACTGAACGTGTAGCTGCAGCCTGTGGTCCCAGGGTCGTCGATTCCGCCATCGCTTGCGCAGTCGCCGCCAACACTGCTGCTTCTGAGGGTTGCGCTGGCAATTGACGAGCCAGAGCTCGAGCACGTCGCCCCGCTGCATAAGTAGACGTCGAACTCGTCTGCGTAGCTATCGCCCCCGTCATAGGTGTACTTGTCCCACTGCACCGTGATGTCGCGAGCGTTGCTGGTCACGTCTTCTGAGAGCAGCGTTGGCACCGGCGCCGTTTTGCCTGCGATCGTGTCGGAGCGGAAGCCGATCCGAAGATTGGTGCTGTCCTCGGCCCGCACACTAATCCGATACGTCTTGCCAGACTCGACATTCTTGTTGGCAGTCTTGCTGGTGCCGAACTTTGCGATGCTGAACTCGAACCACGTGTCACCGTCCTTCACTATAGTCGTCAGGTCGGCTGGGGCGCAGTTATCGCGGTTATCGCTGAACTTCTTGACCGAGTTTGAGCCGCACATGTAGCGCCTCCGGTTCGCCCAGCTAAACTCATCGCAAGAAGCGCCCTCGCACATGGAGAAGGAGTAGTGGGTGACGGTGGAGCCGTACAGCTCAGTGGGCGCCTTGAACCTGATCTTGAGCGAGGTCGCACTGCCGTCGCCGCCCGGAGTAAGATCGAAAAGGTCCACTTCAGGCGGTCCGGGGTTGAAGGGTTGAAGCGGGCAGGTGAAACACCGCTTTGCGTTCGACCGAAGACACTCCGACGAGCTACCGCTGTCGCAACCCTGCCCAGCCGACTCGACGCAGAGGTTGTACTGCTCGTTGTAGGTTAGGCCGGCGAAGTCGTACTCCTGCTTCATGTCGTCGCCGGAGCCCGTTTGGCGGCTTGCCGCCACCGCGCCAGAAGAGGGTACCACGCCGGTCCCTGTCCCGGTCAAGAAGTAGCGCCAAAGTCCCGGCGAGTCGGCAATGTCATCGTTTGGCCTCGGGGGCGTCCATGCGATGGTGTATTGCAACTGCTGGTTCGGCGAGTTGACGCTCGGCAATGTCATCCCGTCCATATCAGTTGTCGCCTGCGGAACGGCCGTGCATGTTTCAACTTCACTGACCGCCTCGGGCGCCTTTGCGCGAGTGGCCAACTCAGTGCTCCACTCCGAGTAGAAGGCGGGGGCGGTAAGGCCGCCCTGCAGGACGTTGTTGACTGCGAAATTGTTGTATGGCACGACCCGGCACCGATACTTTGTGCCTGGCGCCAGTTGAATGCCGCTCGTGGTTGCACTGTTGCTGACATCGATGACGATAGACTGAGTGCCACTCGTGATCGTAGCTGGCATCAATTCCAGGGTAGGTGCGCTTGGAGCGCTCGGAAGTGCTCCAAGGTAGAAGGGCGGGGGCGTCCTGCTCCAATCCGACCTAGTGTAGGTCGATCGGTCCTCGCACGTGACCCTGTACCCCGTGATCGTGTTGCCGTTGTTATTGGGCACACCCCACTGGAGGGTAAGCGCGGTGTCGCTGACCGAAGCCGTCGGAATTCCCGGCTTGTCGGGGGTGGCCTGCTTCGGCGCCCTTGTAACCGGGTCGCTCCACAACCCAGCCGCCTGGCAGGTTTGGGTGCCAACGAGGCAGTCGCCTGGGTTTCCGGGCGTGTAGTCCACCTTGTCGTTGATGGCGAGCACGCTAAATTTGTACTCTTGCGTCGGCGTGATGTACTTGGCGTCAACGTTCTCCCATGAACCTAGCAGGACGCTGAAGATTTCGCCTCTTGCCCTCTTGACGCCAGTGGCACTGTCCTCGACGTACTTCTCCACAACGTATCCAATCTCAACAGACGATGGGCGGACGCATTCGGTGCGTCCAAGATTCCGATCGGCTGCTGCATCGTTGCAATCACCATTCGGAGTGACGAGGTCACATTCGTTGTCTGCTATGTCTGCGGCACACCCAATCCGGTAGTCCACGATCACGCCGTCCGATGCGCCGCCCACTGCCTCTCGCCGGACCACCAGGCTGGTGATGGGCAAGCCTTTGGACAGCGGTATGGTAAACTCGAGCTCAATCCGCCGGCCGTCGAGGTCTTCATCGCTCCCGTCGACGAGATCATCCACTTGGTTGGGCGCCTTCTCGCTGATTGCCATGCTACCTGTGTCGAACGCCTTATCTTGGCATCGAGTATCAGGCAGGCACTCACGGGCCGCAGAAGCAGCTTGCAGGCACTGGTAGCACGAATCACCGGTATTCAGCGCGGCGAGCTTGAAGAGGTAGAGGTTTGCGGTGCCACCCCCGTCCACGTCGATCTCGAAGGGATCGCCTTGAGTCGGCTGCGGAACATTGTCCTGCTCCCAGATCTGAAACCGATTGTCGGCGTTGTCGCCGAGGATGTGATCCACGTACACGCGGTTTGTCGGCGCGTCGATTGTCCATGACACCGTCGCCTTCTCGCTGTCGTCATACTGCGACTTTGAGAAGCCTACACAAGAAAACGCGAGTCAGAGAAGCACCTACTGCAACTAGCGCCTTGGCGACAGGGTCGCGGACCTGCGGACACTGCTGTGCAGTACTGCACACAGCCGCCCGCTAGCAGCAGCAGCGGCAGCAGCAGCCGCACCGTCGCCCGTGGCGCAGCCAGCATCAGATCGGCGCCGCCGAGGTCGGCCAAGGCTCGCCTTGTGCTCAACCTCCGAGTCGCTCCAAAGTGCTCAACCGCGCCTCGCCAGCTGAAGGCGTCCCGGGCCCGATATTTTTTGTTCTAGGGGCCGGGCATAGTTTGCCCCCGGAACTGGCCCGAGGAACCTTAACACTTGGCCGAGTGAGCGCTACCAGCCATCGCTCGTCCCTAGCGGCTCCGAGCGTCGCCCCCTGCCCCTGCGCACGCTTCTCGTCTGCGCATCCACGCAATACTACACGCCGCAAAACTCCTCCACGCTCCGCAGCCTCCCTCCCCCTCTCTACTCTACTCTCCCCGCCCCCGCCATCGCGCAAACGAGAGGAGACATAGAACGCGCCGCCGCTAGTCCTCCTTCTTCGAATCCTCCCCGCCCTCCGCCGCATCATCGGGCAGCGGCACGCTCCCAATCAGCACGATCAGTGCGCCAAACCCGAGCAAGACAGCGAGCGCGGCCAGCGAGTAGGGCCTGGGGGAAGACGCGTCGAGGTGTGAGCCACGTTGTGGACGTGCCGTGGTGCGTGTGTCGAGGGGCGTGGCGGTTCGCGGGGAGGGGGTGCGTGGCGGGCGAGGGGCGAGGACGCGTCTCGGACGGGCCGCGCACGGCAAAAAGTCGAGCAGGTGCAGCGGCAGGAAGGGCAGCGCGTCGCCGAGCCGCCTCCACAGCCGCGCGGGGAGGCCCCACATGCCGGTGTACTCGAAGCGGAGGGCGGCGGAGTTTCCGCCCTCGCGCAGCAGCCGCCGCACAGTCGCCTCGTCGTGCGGCCCCCGCCCGACCAGGAAGGAGCGCGTGGAGCCGCCCCGCAGCAGCAGCACCAGCGGCAGCTCGCTGCGCTCGATGCCGACCACCTGTGCGTGTGTGTGGCACGGCCACGTGCGTGCTTCAGTCCGACCCGCGCGCAGAGGGCCGCGAGCGGGCGGCGACCTCCGTGAGTGACCGGGAGGCGTCTCTCTCGGGGAGGCGTCTCTCTCGGAGGGGGGCTCGGAGGGGGTACTGTAGGCACCTCTGTCAGAAACTTGCCCCAGCGCAGCCCGTCCAGCAGGCCGAAGCGGTACGCGTTGCCGCCCGTCTCGTCGAGGGGCGGCCGCGAGTAGGCGATGTCGCGCAGCGCCGCGCCGAGCCCCTCGCTGCCGTGCGGCCCTTGCACCGTCACCTCGGCCTCGCACGCCGGCGGCTCCTTGGCGCGGGGAG
>NW_005198215.1:0-1630 GCF_000372725.1 Emiliania huxleyi CCMP1516 | reverse complement strand
CGTGCAAGTCACGAGAGGACTGATGAGTCGGCGACACACGTGTGTACGCGCCTCGTGCTCTCTTTTTGTGTCTTGAGTCTTGTACGTTGTAGCCCGCGCGCGTCTGCGCTCTGCCGTCTCTCGCGGTGTCTAGTGTCTTTCGTCGTTGTGCCGCTACAACAATGGTTGACGTAAGATATATCTCAAAGAGTACTAAGTAGCATGTAGATTAGTACGCGTAGACATAAATTAATTAATATGATATATGCCGAGAGTGGAGAGATTTTGCCAGGTGTAATTTCTAATATTAAAATTATATTAATAGCTCTAGAATGCGAACGTACTCGACACCGACCACGCGCCTGACGGCAGGAGGGGCAGGCCGGAGCAGAAAGGGGTCAGGACAGGCGGCAGCGGCGGTAGGGTGAGGGAGCGTCCAGCGCGTACCATCTCTGGGGCGATCTCGGAACATCTCGGCCGATCTCGGAACATCTCGTCCGATCTCGGCCGATCTCGTCCAATCCGTCCAATCTCGTCCGATCTCGGCCGATCTCGTCCAATCCGTCCAATCTCGTCCGATCTCGGCCGATCTCGGAACATCTCGTCCGATCTCGGAACATCTCGTCCGATCTCGGCCGATCTCGTCCGATCTCGTCCGATCTCGGCCGATCTCGTCCGATCTGACCTGCCCTCGACGACGAGCCTCGTGGCCAGCGCGTGCGTCTTGACGAGCGGCGGCGCGCGGTAGCCCGCGCGTCGGTCGGCGCCGAGGAAGGCCGCCGCAGCCTAATTACTTGACCGTGCACGAGCTCATTCACCAGCGGATTCACGAACACCGTCGGAAGGCGGTGCCGCAGCCGAGTCTCGCAGCCCGTCCCGAATCATGAACTGGTACCGCCCGAACCTGAGGTGGTGCGAGACCCGGTGTCGGTCCGCTGTTGAGGGGCAGGCGCCGCCCGTCGGGGCAGTGAGAGAGAGACGAGAAGAGAGGCGGTGAGAGGCACCCGATGCCGGCCCGGGGCAGTGAGAGAGGGAGAGAAGAGAAGAGAGGCGGTGAGAGGCACCCGATGCCGGCCCGGGGCAGTGAGAGAGGGAGAGACGAGAAGAGAGGCGGTGAGAGGCACCCGATGCCGGCCCGGGGCAGTGAGAGAGGGAGAGAAGAGAAGAGAGGCGGTGAGAGGCACCCGATGCCGGCCCGGGGCAGTGAGAGAGGGAGAGACGAGAAGAGAGGCGGTGAGAGGCACCCGATGCCGGCCCGGGGCAGTGAGAGAGGGAGAGAAGAGAAGAGAGGCGGTGAGAGGCACCCGATGCCGGCCCGGGGCAGTGAGAGAGGGAGAGACGAGAAGAGAGGCGGTGAGAGGCACCCGATGCCGGCCCGGGGCAGTGAGAGAGGGAGAGACGAGAAGAGAGGCGGTGAGAGGCACCCGATGCCGGCCCGGGGCAGTGAGAGAGGGAGAGACGAGAAGAGAGGCGGTGAGAGGCACCCGATGCCGGCCCGGGGCAGTGAGAGAGGGAGAGACGAGAAGAGAGGCGGTGAGAGGCACCCGATGCCGGCCCGGGGCAGTGAGAGAGGGAGAGAAGAGAAGGAGAGGCGGTGAGAGGCGACCGATGCCGGGCCGGGGCAGTGAGAGAGGGGAGAGACGAGAAGAGA
>NW_005198216.1:0-1631 GCF_000372725.1 Emiliania huxleyi CCMP1516 | reverse complement strand
CCTCGCCCCTCAGGCTAGGCCCTCGCCACCGGCCCACCGCCGCTGCCGCCGTCTCCGCGGTCAGGCCTCGCCCCGGCCGAGTTCCGCCCGCCTCCGGCTCCTCCGTCGCCCGAGCGCATCTCGCGCACTAAACCCGTGCGGGGCTGCACCGCGGCCACGATGGCCCGCGTTAGCGCTTCGCTGCGCCTCTTGGCTTGAGTCAGGCTTCGGGCCTGGCCTAATCGCTCGCGCGCGGGTGTGCCTGCTTGGCTCAAGCCAAACAACAACAAACACTTATGGCTCTCTGATGCCCAATGCGTGCACTCGTCCCTCTCTGCATGTGTGGGTTCGTGTGTGCGGGGGCCCTCCTTGTCTCTGCCTAGACAGTGTGAGGTAACACCTACCTACCTACCTACCTACCGTTAACGTTTGGAGTAGAGGGTAGACAGCGTCCTAATCTAAAATCTGAGGATTCAGGATTGAGGCATCGCTTCAGTGAGGCCAAAGTGAGTTTATGGATGGGTGAGAACGATGCGCGACACGAGGAGGCACGCGGACCGACTCGTCGGCGACTCTGCTGCACGGCTCAGAATTTTTCTCAGCGTGAGCGAGACGTGGAAGAGTGCCACCGTCGGGTAGGACGGGTCGGCCCGGAGTATCAGAGTAGCCGTCGTGGTCGTGGCGAGCAGCGACGGCCACTCCGGCGCCGCGTCGGCGACATGGGAGCATGTCCACCGCCACTTCGCGGTCGCAGCGCTGTTGTCGCCCGAAACGCCGCATGTACCTCTGGCGAGCCGAAGATCGATTCGCATGTCGATTTCGACTTGACGGCAGCATGGAGGCATCACGTCTCCATGCCGCCGTCAAGTTGGAGCCAGTCTGCGGCGACCACAGCGCTCAGAAAGGTACATAGCGAGCTTTTCAGAGTCAAGCATTGCGCGAAATCCAGTGGGTCCTTTTGGGCGCTGTCCACCCCAACTGGAGTACTGCGCGGCCCGGGGCCCGGCACACACGCATAAATCAGCAACTGAAAATGTCAATCGTCAATTTTTGACGCAGACGAGAGGCACTCAAAATAAATTACACCACTCCGGCCTCTGCAGCAGCTGGTTGCTCCGGCTCCGAGTCCTCGATCGGCCGCGCCACAGTGCCATGCACCAGCGGCAGATCGAGGCGGCTCGGGCCGCCGCACGCGACCGACACGCGCAGCGCCGGGTCCTCGCTCGCGGGCAGGAAGCCCGGGTCGAAGAGGGTGAGCCCGAGACCGAGGAAGTGGCCCTGCGGACACGTCCAGGACTTGTGACGGACGTGTCCCGGCCTCGTCGTGCGGCGTCTGCCTCGAAGAGAGGTGCTGCAGCTACCGTTGGAGGCGTGCCGCTTGTCTACGCGCGCATGCTATGTGTGCGCGCATGCGTGGGTGGAGAGGTGGGTGGGGAGGTGCGTGCGTGGATGAGTGGGTGGACCGGTGGGTGGAGATGCGTCTGTGCCACCAGTCTGATCATGATCCACAGGCCGTGCTCTAGGCCCTCCACCTGCCTCCTCCGCCCCCTCTCGACGAAAAGAAGGCTATGAGCATGTCTTCCGGGTCATCTCGCCCAGACCGATGAGCCACTCCCGAACCGGCTGCGCGCGCCATTCCTTCCCATATCCTC
>NW_005198217.1:0-1631 GCF_000372725.1 Emiliania huxleyi CCMP1516 | reverse complement strand
TGAACACGCGCATACCGTCCTCCGTACTGCGCGAGTTGGGGCGGGAAGGCGTAAGCGGGGAGGGCGAGAGAGCGAGAGAGGGCGGGCAAGCCCAGAGCGGCCCTTTTGGGGAAGGCGTCCCCCGTTTGCCGAACCATGTCCCTCTGCCTTCTTCTGCCGCTTCCGGCGCCGCGATGGCGTGCGAGCGTGCGTGTGCGGGGGAGGCGAGCGTGTGCGGGCGTGGGAGACGCACATAGGCACCCGCGCACTCGCTGAAGCTGGCGCCCTCCAGCGCGACGTCGCCGCTGTTCTCCACGCTCATACCTCCTCCGTACTGCGCGAGTTGGGGCGGGAAGGCGTAAGCGGGGAGGGCGAGAGAGCGAGAGAGGGCGGGCAGGGCCCAGAGCGGCCCTTTTGGGGAAGGCGTCTTCGTTTGCCGAACCATGTCCCTCTGCCTTCTTCTGCCGCTTCCGGCGCGGCGATGGCGTGCGAGCGTGCGTGTGCGGGGGGGGCGCGTGTGCGGGCGTGGGAGACGCACCCCGCCAGCCGTGCACTCGCTGAAGCTGGCGCTGTCCAGCGAGACGACGCCGCTGCTCCACACGCTCATACCTCCTCCGTACTGCGCGAGTTGGGGCGGGAAGGCGTAAGCGGGGAGGGCGAGAGAGCGAGAGAGGGCGGGCAAGGCCCAGAGCAGCCCTTTTGGGGAAGGCGTCCCCCGTTTGCCGAACCATGTCCCTCTGCCTTCCTCTCTCGCTTCCGGCGCCGCAATGGCGTGCGAGCGAGCGTGTGCGGGCGTTTGAGACGCACATCGCCAGCCGTGCACTCGCTGAAGCTGGCGCCCTCCAGCGCGACGTCGCCGCTGTCCCACACGTACATACCTCCTCCGTGCTGCGCGAGTTGGGGCGGGAAGGCGTAAGCGGGGAGGGCGTCAGAGAGCGAGAGAGGGCGGGCAGGGCCCAGAGCGGCCCTTTTGGGGATAGCGTGTCCCCCTTTGCCACCCCATCTCCCTCTGCCTTCTTCTCCCGCGGCGTAATGGCGTGCGAGCGTGCGTGTGCGGGGGAGGCGAGCGTGTGCGGGCGTGGGAGACGCACATCAGCCGTGCACTCGCTGAAGCTGGCGCCGTCCAGCGAGACGTCGCCGCTGTTGTCCACGAACATACCTCCTCCGTCCTGCGCAAGTTGGGGCGGGAAGGCGTAAGCGGGGAGGGCGAGAGAGCGAGAGAGGGCGGGCAGGGCCCAGAGCGGCCCTTTTGGGGGAAGCGTGCCCCGTTTGCCACCCCATCTCCCTCTGCCTTCTTCTCCCGCGGCGATGGCGTGCGAGCGTGCGTGTGCGGGGGAGGCGAGCGTGTGCGGGCTTGGGAGACGCACAGAGTCAGCCGTGCACTTGCTGAAGCTGGCGCTTTCCAGCGCGACGTCGCCGCTGTTGTACACGGACATACCTCCTCCGCGCTGCGCGAGTTGGGGCGGGCAGGCATGAGCGGGGAGGGCGTCAGGCGAGAGGGGGGGCATCCACAGCATTCCAATGTGGCGAGGGCGTGCGGGGCCGAGCGGTGCGTGGGAGAGAGGAGCGGCGCACCTCGGTGGCCTCGCAGCCCGTGAAGGACACGTCCTTCGTCGCAATGTCGCCAGCGCCATAAGCGCTACCGCACCGCC
>NW_005198218.1:0-1631 GCF_000372725.1 Emiliania huxleyi CCMP1516 | reverse complement strand
GCCGCCTGCGGCGGCGCCGGCGCGCCCGCGGGTAGTGCCGCTGTCCGCTGGTCAGAGCCGTCTGCCGCCTCGCCCGCGCCGGCGGCCGCGGGCGCCGCTGCATCGGCGGGCGGAAAGTACGCCTGCATGGTGCAGCGCCGCTGGCGACGGCGAAGGAGGCGGAGCGTGTCTTTGCCACAGCCAATAAGAACGTGCGAGTACGGTCTTGTTTTGGGCAAAACAAGAACGTGATTGCATCACTCGCTAAGGACGTGAAAACAAGGCCTTCCCCAGGGTAAGTACGTACTTATCTCTGAAAATTTTCTTCGCGCGCTTACCCTCTTGCTGCCCGATGCTTTGCTCATGCTTCGGTGTGAATCACGCCCGCTGTGAAAACATTTTGCGGGGGATTTTTTCGCCAGTCAATAGAGCATGAAAATACCTTTCAGACGGTACCTTTCTGTCCTCCAGAGTCGAAGAACTCGACCGGTGCTGGCCGCCAAAGTGGCTGGACGGCGCCGCGGCGCACACTGGTGAGCCGCGGAGCACACTGAGGGAGCTGTCCTCGGCGCAGCCGATCGGCTCCCGCGGCCTGGGTGATGGCAGTGGCACTCTCTGAGGCTCCCTGATTTTTTCTGGTATTTGTTGAGCACTCTCTGGTCACCTTCGCCGGGCGAGCCTGGCTCTCGCTGCACAGCGGCGCGACCCGCGGTGAGGCTGCCGATCGTCGAACTGGGCTTAGCTCTCAGTCAAGATATTGTGCATATGGTCGGTCTCTACAATATCTTGACTGAGCACGACCGATGAATCAGCAGCAGGGAGACAGGAAGGCTCGCTGTGTGAGTCGGCCACGCAGAGGGTCGGAATCCTGGGCAGCAAGAGGTTACGCGCGCGACGAGTTCACGCCCTACGGGCGTGTGGCCTGCGGCCACTAAGGTTGCCAAGCTCTGCAGAGTGAGTGGTTGCGCGGGCTCCTGCCGGGTTGCACGCCGACGGAGTTCAGCTCGCCCGTAGGCATGGCGTCGCTTGGGACGCCAGGCGCAACCGGGCCGGCCCCCACCGGCACGCCTGGCTGGCTCCAAGAGGCCGGGAGACAAATCGAAATCTCTCCCGGCGCCAACGGAACAATCGACCTCACCGACGGCACGGGGCGCATGCCACCACGCCCCGCGACAATCATGGTGCAGGCGTGGCCCGCCAAGAGCAGAAAGGCGACCGTGCTCGAGCTCGCCATGGCCGAAGGCACCGTGGACGACTTTGAGGCCAAACTGGTCGAGATGGGCCTGCGCGAGGGCTACCGCCTTTACCAGCTGCACGGGGACAAGCTCGAACCGCAGCCCACCACGTACCGGACGGTGATGGCGCTTTTGCCGTCGCGCCGCAGCGCAGGGGGGGGCGCCCGCCCGTCGAGCGAGCGACGCGAGCCGACCAAGCTTCTCGTCTCGAAGCCGCCGTCGTTCGACATGCTCTCCAAGGTGATCGCGCCCGAGTTCACCGCGGCGCAGGGCATCAAGGAGATCCTCGACAACGCGATCCAGTCCCTCGTCTTCTTCAGCATGGACCACCCGGCACCTCTCCTCCCCGCCGCCTCTCACTCCCCTGCCGCCTCTGCTGCTCCCTGCCGCCTCTCACTCCCCTCCTGCCCCCTCTCC
>NW_005198219.1:0-1631 GCF_000372725.1 Emiliania huxleyi CCMP1516 | reverse complement strand
GTCGGGCGTGTGCGAAAAAGAGCGCAAATCGGAGCTCAACTCGCGCGCGGCTGGGAAAGGGGTGTGGCACCCCTCCGAAGGCGCCTCGCGAGGAGCTGCTGCTGCCTCCAAACGCGCTCGGGCAGCACGTCGGCGCGCCTGCGGGGTTGGGGAGGTGAAACTATGCTTGCTGGCACGCGCATCCCGCACCACCCCCACGTCCGCGCGCACCATGCCGCCATCCCACCTCACAGCCAAGCGCCATCGCCGTCGGACGCGGCGACGCCGAGCGGTGGCCTCGCAGACGACGAGCGCGATGAGGCCGCCGCGCCGCCGGGGTGGCCGGCGCGTGCCAGCCGCTGGCCCGTCCAGCGTGGCGGGACCGGCTCGCCCATCCTGGCCCGCGCGCTTGCCGACGCGAGAAGATCGCGCGAGAGGGCAAAATGTGGGCAAAATGGCGTGTTTGCCCACCCTTCACGGCGACTTCACGTCGGAACGAGTCGGATCGACGACTCCCCGCCTGCACCAGCGTGTGCGCCTTGCAATTCTATACAGAATCGACACGTGGTACGTCTTCTCAATCGCTCGTGGAGAGGAGCTACGGCCATTCCTAAGTAGTGTTCAACGACGTTGAACAATGTTCAACGTCGTTGAACACGGTCCAGTAACCGTTGGTTGGTGAACAGTCTGTCTGTGTCTAGGTTAGAGAGCAAAAGGGATAGAGGGAAGAAGGGAGGGAGGGGCGTTTCGTTCTAAATTGATGAGAGGACTAGCACTTCACCGCCCGCACACTGCCGCCCATCCCTCCAAACGGGCTTCTTGGGTGGAAAGAGATGCCACCGGCGTGTTTCCGGTTACTCAAAACGGTCTGGTATGGGTGGACGCCCCGGGGCGAGACAACTCTGTGTGCGCATCCCTTGCCACTAGTGCGCCATCCCTGGCCACTCCAGAATCTTAGCGGCAGTCACCCTATCCGGAGTCCGAGCCCTGCGTTATGCTGCTGCTCGCATCATGCGTGGGCCTCGCCTGGTCCTGGTCGACGCGCACCGTCGGCGGTGTGCGCACGCGAAGCGCTCCGGCCGTCGCGGCCGCGGCAGCAGGACTCGCCGCTGACGCTGCGATGGCGGCCGACGCCACTGACACTGCCGAGTATCTCTGGCGCGGTGAGGTGCCTCTCCCTGGCGCCGACTGTCAAGAGCGGCTGGTTGGCGCGTCGCCAGGCGTCGCGCTCCGCGTGCTTCGATGGTCGCCCACCGACTCTGCCGCCGCCGGCCGCCGGCCGCTGGTCTTTGTCGCAGGGTGGGGCAGTGTCTTTGAGGGATGGCGGCCGCTGCTAACGACGTGGGCGTCTCGCCGGCCGATCATCTACATCGAGACGCGCGAGAAGAAGTCCGCCGAGTTTGACTTTCGGCCAAACGTCGCCGACTTTGCGATGGCGCGGCATGCTGACGACATCGCCGCTGTGCTCGCGGCGATCGGCGTCGCACCTTCCTCGGTCGACTGGTTCTCGTCGTCGCTCGGCGCGACCCTGCTGCTCGACGGCTTCCAGCGCGGCGCACTCGACGGCCGCGCGTCAGTCATGCTCGCGCCCAACCCCGCCTTCCAGTTTCCGCTCTGGGCGAGGCCGCTGCTGCGGCTCCCTCTGCCTCGGC
>NW_005198220.1:0-1631 GCF_000372725.1 Emiliania huxleyi CCMP1516 | reverse complement strand
ACAGGAACGTTTAAAAATTGCACGCGTGTTATCGATATCGTCACCCTCTCCAGCGCCCGAACGTAGTCCGCCAGCACGGGGCCAACCATCCTGCGGCGAGGAAATGGGTGAGAGCGTGTGGCGGCAGCCGTGACTGTGCGCTGTGCTGGCTGCTGACGGCCGCGCGCCGGTTCGTGACCGGAGTTGGCATGTAGCCGGCGAGGTCGGTCTGGCTGACGAGGGTGAGGTCGGTGCCGCCGGCGGCGGCAGGCGCGAGGACATACGGGACCGAGGCGGCGGCGGTCGGGCAGGACCGAGCCGCTTGAAGCACCGTGCCGTCGGGCAGCCGCTTCCACGCGGTGACGTCGACAAAGTCGCGGTGCCGAAACGGGAAGCCCGTCTTGGCCACCGTGTGGCAGAGCGCGGCGCCGGCGTCTCTCCCGTCCTCCAGCACCGCGAGCGTGCGGAGGCAGAGGGTGGTGGGGTCGAGCTTCCCGATCAGCTCCGGCTCGAGGAGCGTGGAGAGGAGCGTCCGGGCCGCACTCGAGGTGCGCCGTGAGCCGGAATCGGCGGTTCCGGGCGCCGGACTCGCCGTCGTACTCAAAGCCGACGCCGTCGCGCGCGCCCTGAACCACCCAGCCGCCGGTCGCGACGCCCAGCAGGGGGCGTGCCGCGAGCGCGTCCGAAAATATCTCGTCGAGCGCCGCCCGCCACGGAACCGGTCGTGGCGCGTCGCCGCGGTAGTGGGCGTCGCAAAAGGTGACCTCAACCGGGACGCTGGCGGCCGGGACGTGCTCGCGGCACTGCGCCGCGAGAAGGTCGTAGCCGTCACGCACGTAGTCCATGCAGCAAGAAGAAGGAGTCCATCTTCTTGTTTCCCATATGGTTTTTAGGCCCGGTCACTATCAGTGTTGTGCGCTGCTCCATTACATTGCTTTTGTGACTCATCGAGGGCTGCCGGGAATTGCCGCCGGGGGGGGGGGGGGGGGGGCTTTTAACTCACCCGGGGGTGAAGTTTCCAAAAATGGTCCCAAAGGGCAGGGCCCGTGCCCTTTGGGGCCTGGTGTTCCCCCCGAGGGCGGTCTCCCCTCCGGGGCAACCAAAGTTCCCCTACGTGACCCTTTGGAAGGACCAAAAAAAACCTTGGGGGCTCCACCCTGAAGCGAATCCCCAAGCCCTCAACGGGGGGGTCGTATCAACTGGATCCAAAATCAGTCTTGAACCTGTTAAAACGGGGGTGTAAAAATCCCCCCCCTTGGGTGGGTAAACATTGGGGAATTCCCACCCCCCCCCACCAAAATAATTAAAACCCGGGGGCCAAAAAAAATTTTAAAAAAACTCCCTCCCAAAAAAATGGGGACAGGACTGGGCCCAAAAAAAAAAAAAAAAAAATTTTTCAAGGCACAAGGCAACCCCCGGGAACGGAAGCCATCCCCCCCGGGAGGAGCACACACACACTTTAGTCTTCCCCCTGGGAGGGGGCCCTGTGGGGGGTCTCTTGGGGCTTGGCCGGCGCGGGCGGCACTTCGGCGAAAGATACTCCACCAAAATAAAGGCCCCTGGCCCGGGCGTGAATCCCGTGATGATCTCCGCGAACTGGGGGGACCTCAAACCCAAAGAGGGGGCGTTTGAACTCCCGCCCCTTCGGGGGT
>NW_005198221.1:0-1631 GCF_000372725.1 Emiliania huxleyi CCMP1516 | reverse complement strand
CGAAGCTGCCGCACGCCGTCGAGTGGCGGTGCGCGACGCCTGCCTGCTGCATCTGACACGCAAGGTCCCGAAGCTGTACACCGCCGATTGGGTGACCCACCGCGCGCTTAGCTGGCCTTTCGACGTGCTGCAGTGCGCGCGCAACGCGACCCCGCCGCGGGGCAGCGCTGCGAGGAAAGCTGGGCTCTCCATGCCGGAGGCGGACCGGCGCCGTGCGATTTTGGCACGGCTGCCATCGGTGGGGCACAAATACGAGATCGGAGCGCAACTGTGCGGCAAAAAGGATGGTTGTTGCGCACAACGCTGGGCATTATCGCAACGCGCGCCCGGGGAGGGGAACGAGGGCGCCTACGATTCAGGCTAGTTGCTGGTGAGTGAGGCTAAACTTTTGTATTGTTTGGGATGTTGAGAGAGAGAGAGATTTTCAATGTATGTGGCTCTTACGTACATTCCATTTAGTAATACCGTTCTCTATAACACTCATTTGTTTTGTTGTTTGATGTTGAAGTGTGAAGAGTGAAGTTTTGGGCAGCCTTTGTAGCATGTAGGTGTGTACCATGGTCCCAAGCATCGGCCCGGATCTCGGCAGGCTCCGCCGCGCGCAGTCCACGTGATCAAGGGCAAGGAAGCTCAAAACTCGCACGTCCACAACTCGCACTCTCAGTCGAACCCTCAACAATGACGGACCACCACTTCATGTCGACGCGCGTGCCCACCAAGCCGGTCAGCAACGCGGTGCACGCCGGCTACGACGGCGCCGCGAAGCGCGAGGACGGCATCCCGCTCTACGGCATGGACAAAGAGCTCGCCGACAAGGCGGCGGCCAAGTTTGACCCGAAGATGGAGCGCGAGGCGCGGGAGTGGATCGAGGCGGTGACGGGCGAGGCGCTCGAGGGCACGCTCCAGGAGGCGCTCAAGTCGGGCGTCGTCCTCTGCGCCCTCGTCAACGCGCTCAAGCCCGGCGTCTGCAAGAAGCCGTCGACAATGAAGATGGCGTTCCAGCAGATGGAGAACATCGCCAAGTACCTCGAGGCGTGCAGCGCGCTGGGCGTCCCGAAGCACGACCTCTTCCAGACCGTCTCGCTCTACGAGAACCAGGACATGATGGCCGTCATCACAAACATCCACTCGCTCGGCCGCGTCAGCGGCAAGGTGCCCGGCTACGGCGGCCCGACCCTCGGGGCGAAGCTTGCGGACAAGTCGGTGCGGCACTTTGACGAGGAGACGCTGCGCAAGGGCCGGGCGGAGCAGACCTTCCTCGGCAAGGGATCGCACGGCAACGCCTCGCAGGCCGGCACCGTCGACACCAGCCGCAACATCGGTAAGATGGACAAGGTCCGCGGCATCGACGGCCTGGGGACCGACGCCAGCGTGACGGCAGTGGGGATGGGCTCGCACGGGCACGCGTCGCAGGCGGGCACCTTCGACACCAGCCGCAACATCGGCAAGGTGGACCACGTGAAGGGCATCGGCGGCCTGGGGACCGACGCCAGCGTGACGGCGGTGGGGATGGGCTCGCACGGCCACGCCTCGCAGGCGGGCACCTTCGACACGTCGAAGAACATCAGCAAGGTCGACCACGTGAAGGGCATCGACGGACTCGGCGGCGACGGCACCACGACCGCGGTCGG
>NW_005198222.1:0-1632 GCF_000372725.1 Emiliania huxleyi CCMP1516 | reverse complement strand
TCTCTCTCTCTCTCTCTCTCTCTCTCTCTCTCTCTCTCTCTCTCTCTCTCTAAACCGTCTCACTCAAAATCTTTCTCTTTCTATCTCGGCTCTCTCTCTCTCTCTCTCTCTCTCTCTCTCTCTCTCTCTCTCTCTCTGGCTGTCTCTCTCTCTCGCGTGTCTGAAAATCTCTCTCTCAGAAGCGGAGCACACACGAAGATCGAAGTCGGCACAACAAAGATCCCCTTTGCAGCCGAGCCTACAGGGCACCTAATCTGTGTTAGTGCCAGTGCCGTCAGTCCCGTGCCCAAAATCGTGCGGGCGTAGCAAAATTCTCTTGCGGCACCGCTGGGTTCGGACTTTTTGCGGGGTATGGTATGGTACCACCCCCCAAGCCACGAGACCATACCCGGAAAAAGTTGGAACCCTGCCCCAACAGAAGGCTGCCATGATGAAACAGCGCTACAAGGACCCATCTGCACCATCGACTGCCACTCCCGAGATCGCAGAGGCTTGCGGCAGCCGGCGCGTCCGCTACCGCGTCACCGCGCACCAGCCGCCCGCGGCCGAGAGCATCGCCGGCTCGACGGCTGCGTCCGTGTTTGAGGCGGCACGGGCGGCGCTGCTGCCGGAGGGCTACCCCGGCTCGGTGCGGCCCGAGTACCTTCGCTTCCAGGTGTACGACACGATTCAGGCCGCCTGCTCGTACCTGCGTGCCATCCTCTCAACCGGCGCAATCCTCAAGGCTTCGGGCGTCGGAGAGGCGGCGGCTTCGCCGATGGCGGCGGCGGTCGCATGGGTCCTCCGCGACGGCTTCGGCATGTGTGGATCGCTCCTCTTCGCCTCGCTCGTCGGCGTCGGCTTCGACGAGAACGTCAAGGAGTGGAGGCTGTTTGCTGACCTCATCAACGACGTCGGCCTCACTCTCAACATGCTCGCACCGATGGCGGGCGAGCGCTTCTTCCTCGTCGCCGCCCTCGGCTCCACCTGCACCTCGATCTGCGGCATGGTGGCCGGCGCCACGCGCGCCTCCATCACCGCCCACTTCGCGCTCAGTGGCAGCCAGAAAGCGCCGCTGCGAGGGAGCGCCGTTCACACCTTGAGGGTGCGCCGGTGTGAATAGGGAACCTGGCGGACGTGTCCGCCAAGGAGGGCGCGCAGGAGACGGCCGTGACGCTCGTCGGTCCCCTCGCCCTCGCCCCCTCCCCTCCTCCCCTCCTCCTCTCCCAGCCCTCCCTCCCTCCTCCCTCCCACACAGGCCTCCTGGTTGGCTCCTACCTCTTCGCGCCTCTGGTCGGCGAGTCTGCTCCGGCGGTGTGGACCGCATTCGCACTCCTCACCGCTCTGCACGTCTACGCCAACTGGCAGGGCGTCGGATGCCTCGCCCTCCTCTGGCTCAACCGCCACAGAGCCGTCCTCGCGTCGCGCGACTGGGCCGCCTCCGCCGCACCGCCCTCCGACGCACCGCCCGAGGCGCTCTCTCCCGCCGCCCTCTCGCGGCTCGAGCGGCCGTGGGGGCCCTTCCTCTCCAGCCTGCAGGGACCGCGGCTCGGCGCGCGGCTCCCTCACCTCTGCGCGAGCGCGGAGGACGTCTGCGCACTGCGCGACGCCTTTGCGGGCGAGAGGCGTCCCGGCGAGGGACATGTCCAGGAC
>NW_005198223.1:0-1632 GCF_000372725.1 Emiliania huxleyi CCMP1516 | reverse complement strand
GCAGGTGAGCCGTGAGCGGAGCGATGTGACCAAGCGCTGGAAGCGTGGTTTTACCTCACACCCACGGTCTCACAGTGTGCCGGCAGTCGCCGAGCAGTGTCGCTCACACAAGCCGCAGCACAAGTGACTGAGGGCCAGTGAGGGCGAGCCCATCGCTGTCACAGCTGTGGCAGCCGCACAGTAGGCTGTGTCAACTGTGCAGAGTGTGTGAGCAGCAGAGGAGCTGCTCTCCAGGCTTCAGGCGCAAAGAGCTGCATGCCACCGAAAGCGCTGTCGAGGTTCGCCGAGCGCGGCGAAATCCGGGGACGCCGTCACCGACGAGCGCGTTGGACTTTTCACTCCGGACAAAGACCGCTGCACAGCGGACGGTACGGGCCGTGCAGCGGTCATAGCGGCGAGGCGCGGGACCGTCTGTGGCGAGGTGGGTCGCGTCCCCGGATTTCCTCAACTCACGGTCCGCTCCCTCTAAGGTAAGGTAAGGTAAACCGTTCTCCACACACACGAGGGGAGGTGGTCCGGGCAATAAAAGTGCAAGACCCAGGGTGAGCGGTCGCCGCGAGAGGGAGGGAGAGCTCGCCGAGGAGCTCCGAGTCCTCGAGGCACTGGCCGTCTGGGAATTGGTCGAGTGTGGTGGTGACATGCACCAGCTCCACCTTCCGATCAAGGTACGGGGGGAGTGCGTAGACCTCGAGCAGCAAGGGGATGAGGACGATCCACGCGATGATCGAGGCCGCGTTGAGCACGTTCATGGCGATCGTCGTCGACTCGTAGTTGGAGATCCACGAGTCGGGGGAAAAGGTGAGGTAGTATTCTCTCCCAGTGCGGTTGTACTCGTGCATAAACAGATGCTCCACCTCTCCCGGGGTGACGCCTTGCGTGTAATAGGTCTTGAAAAGGTCGCCTCGAGTTTGTACGTGAACGGGTCCTGTTGGCGGAGGGCCCGGGGGTGACAGGACGAGATGCGAGGGAGGGAGGCGCGCAAGCGTGAGTCAGGGCGAGAGGGAGAGCGCGCCATGATGGTGTAGACGAGAAAATAGCACTGGTACCAGAGCACGGTCTGTATGCAAGTCATCGCCATCTTTTCGTTTGGCCTTTCCCTTCCCGGGAGGAAGCCGGTGACGCCCGCGAAGGGCAGGCAGGCCAGCTTGTCAAACAATGGGTAACGCCAAGCGTAGAATTCATCGGTTCCCGGGGCCTGGGCCTGCCTCGTGGCCTCGTAGTGCTTGTAGATGGCGCTGCGCCACAGAGCCCACCGGATTCCGCAGTAGAGAGCCGCTGCAAAGAGCCAGGACACGACCGCCGTATGCCAAATCGAGTCCAGCAAGTACTCGGGGTCGCAATGGTACGTCGACGACACGGCCAAAATGAGCCCACCGAGCCCCACGATGACAAAGGTGGTGACGGGGAAGGCGATCAGCGCGTCAATCTCCTCCGTGGTCGTGCGCGACAAGAACCGATACTCAGAGCCAGACGGGGACCAGAGACTTGATGAGGGCGCCTGGTAGTTCATGAGGACAGGGTCGGTTAAATTCTTGAGTACCTGTGTTAGTAGATGTGTTAGTGCCAGCCGTGCGCGTCCCGAGACGGGGAGTTTCGTTGTAACCAATTCTTTTGTTCAATCTCTCAGACTCC
>NW_005198224.1:42371-44740 GCF_000372725.1 Emiliania huxleyi CCMP1516 | reverse complement strand
CGTGCACAGAGGGATGTTCACATACGCGGCTACACGTGTGGGCGCCTATCTAGGGGAACATACGCGCCCCATGCGTGGGCGTGTATGTCACGCGGTACGCGGCTGCGAGTGCAGCCGCCTATGTTGGCCAAGATAGGCGGCTGCACGTGTGGGCGCGAGTACCGCTATACGCGTCTGCACGTGTGGCCGCGTATCTTGGCTAAGATACGCGCCGGCACAGAATGACACGTATCAGGCCCCGCCGAGCTCGATGAACGCCAGCGGGTGAGGGCGGCTATTCTCCCCCGAGGCAGGCGAGGATACGCAGTCCCTCGTGTCGCGCGTGTAAGTCCCGGTTGCCGTGCGCGCCCGCGCGTGTGGCCGCGTACCTTAGCTAAGATACGCGCGCACGGGCGTGGGTGGGTAAAAACGGGTCACTTTGCGGGGTTTGCCGGCACGACGGCACCGCCTCTTCACAGCCTTGTTACCTGTATTGACATTTAATACGTCCTATCGCGCTATGCGCTGGTCTGTGAGAGGTTGAGGTGCGAGCCCTGGAGGCCCTGGGGATGGGGTGAGACTACCCGCGGGCCTAGAAGGCCCGCGCGCAGGGGGGTGGGGCATTGAGACCGGCCATGAATGAGTGCGCGACACGCATGTTGCGAGCAGCGTTGTTGATGTTTTGCGCGTCGCCACAGACGGCGGCGCGCGAGAGCTGTTGCGAGTGGTGCTGGGCGAAGCCCCGGGCGCTGCCGGAGGCTGTGCCGTAGTCGGTGCGGTCGACGGCGCTCGGGCTGCCGACCTCTTTGGCGAAGTTGAAGATGATTCTCTTGGTCGGCGGCGCAATTTTGCCGTTCACACAAAAACACAACCCCGGCCCAAGACGCACAATCTCTTCACAGTCCTTGCTTTCCTCTCCGCCCTCCACCATCCAGAGAACCCTACGCCACGGTCATGCCATGAAAAGATCGTGCGGTCGTCAACGGCGCAGCCACCTCCCACGCGTTCGTCGCGGGATCGTATCGCTCAAGCGAGCTGAGGGCCTCCCACGCATCCTCCTCCCACGCATCCTCGTCCTCCTCGCCCCTGCCGCCCACAGCGTACAACTTGCCTTCCAGCGCCGCCACCCCGGCCCCGAAGCGAGCCAGCGTCAGCGGCGCCACCGCCTCCCACGCATCCAGCGCCGGGTCGTACCGCTCCACCGAGCTGAGATGGTCACCGTCGTACCCGCCCAAGGCCACTCTCAGGCCCTACAAAGCATCAGATCATCCACTTGGGGCAGGGTTTCCGCGGAAAATTTCTTTTTCTGAAAATTCCAGCGTGAAGAGAGGGAAAACCCCGACGGGAGGGCCCAGACCTACCCTACCTACCCCGTCATGATGTACGGCCAAGCAAAAAGAATACACACCTGTTCGGCGGCTGAAAAAGGGGTGGACGCGTCTACCGCGGTCTACCGCGGTCTACCAAGTCTTCAAGTCTACCGGTAGACTGGGGTCGTAGGTTCATTACGGTCTACCGGTAGACTGCGGTCGCTCGTCTACCAAACGGTCTACCGTTTAACTCAGTCTACCCCAGTCTACCGGTAGACGGTATGTATGTATGTAGAAAGATGAACAACAGGCAGGCTCGGACTGGACACCAACGCGGTATGGGTGGACGCGAGACAGATGATGACGACACGCACGAGCGACACAAAGACACAAACAGGCTCACAAGACACACAACCAGCTGGCTGCCACACACCCTGAGACGGTAGACGGGCCGCAAAGCATACCATACCCCGGAAAAAGTTGGAACCCTGCTGCGGCCCAGGCGTTATTTCATGAGGTCCGTCTTCGTGGCTGCCACGCGGCAGCACGTTGGAAAGTCCACCACCTCGCTCGGCCTCCTCGCCGCTCTCTCCTCCCGTGTCCCGCTCGAGTCGATCGGTGTGTCCGCCTCACACTCCCACCGGCCTCGCCTCACGCCGTATTAGCGCCGTTGCCTCCCACCGGCCTCGCCTCACGCCGCATTAGCGCCGTTGCCTCCCACCGGCCTCGCCTCACGCCGCACTCGGACTCCCTGACTGGGCCAGGCTACCTCAAGCCCGTCGGGCAGCAGCACGTGGAGGTGCAGGCGGCGGCGGAGGGCGCGCCGCCTCTCCGGGTTGACAAGGACTGCCGGCTCGCGAAAGAATACTTTGGGCTTCGGTGCGAGTACAAGCACATGTCGCCGGTGCTGATGCCGCGAGGCTTCACGAAGAGCTATGTGGACGGCGAGATCGACATGGAGCGGCAGAAGCAGGCGCTGCTGCACGCCTGGGAGGCGCTGCGGGCGGCGCACCCGAACGTGGTCGTCGAGGGCACCGGCCACATGGGGGTCGGCTCCATCGTCGGCCTCGACAACGCCGC
>NW_005198224.1:16855-42204 GCF_000372725.1 Emiliania huxleyi CCMP1516 | reverse complement strand
GCGCCGTCGATGGGCGACTTTGCGAAGCTGCTCGGCCAGCGTCTCATTTCGGGCGAGGGGCACGGTGGCTCGGCCTTCGTGGCGTGGAGCTCCTCCCTCTAAGGTGTGCATGTCTCCTCACAGGCGAGGAGCACGTGCTTCGCCACTGCGGCGGCGTGCAGTTTGTCACTTGCAGCGTGCGCCGATTCGAGGAGCGGCTGGCTGAGGGAGAGTACAGCGACCGGCTCCTGGTCGTGCATGGCTCGCGGCTGGGCATCCTGGAGGCGTGCCTGCGGCACCACGCACAGACGGGCGAGATCCGCGGCGGAGTCATTTTCACTGGCACGCGGCACTCGTGGGCGCCGGACGAGCCCATCCTCGCGCGGCTGCGCGAGTCGCGCATCCCGACGATGCACGCGCCGCTGGAGACGACGGAGGTGGCGGAGCGGATACAAAAGTTCACCGCCAAGCTCAACGCGACGGACAGGCAGCGGACGGAGGCCGCCATCCGGCACGTGCAGGCGCACGTGGACATGGACGTCCTTCTCGGCGGGACGGCGGCGGGGGGGCTTGCCAGCCCCCGGCGAGGCGTCTGAGTCTGCCCCCCCGCGCGCCATAACCACTTGCACTTGCATGCGATGTGCCATCACGTACCCGGGTAACACAGGGACGAGAAGGAGAGACTGCACCACGGGCCACACGTGCGGGATCGTGGGACGTGTCATCGTGGATAGAGACTTGGAGATGTCTACAAGGTAGTAGTAAACAGGTATGTACGTGACCGTGTTGACCTGAGGTCATCGTTCACATCGATGCACGATGTGGGGTCTGGGGGGGACGTGCGATCTATAAAGGGGGAAGGACCCTGAGTTGACCAGGGCTTGGGTAGGGGGTGTGCGGTGCGTACCAAAATCCACGAGTGTGGGATTTCGCGCAATCGCTCGACTCTGAAAAGCTCGCCGATCCCTGCGGTGAGCGCTGTGGTCGCCGCAGACTGGCTCCGACTTGACGGCGAATGGAGACGTGATGCCTCCATGCGCCCGTCGCGTCGAAATCGACATGCGAGTCGATCTTTGGCCCGCCAGAGGGATCAGCGGCGTTTTGGGCGACAAACAGCGCTGCGACCGCGAAGTGGCGGTGGACATGCTCCCATGTTGCCGACGCGGCGCCGGAGTGGCCGGCGCTGCTCGCCGCGACCACGACGGCTACTCTGATGCTCCAGGCCGACCCGTCCTACCCGACGGTGGCACTCTTCCACGTCTCGCTCACGCTGAGAAAAATTCTGAAACGGCGTGCAGCAGAGTCGCCGACGAGTCGGTCCGCGTGCCTCCTCGTGTCCCGTACCGTTCTCACACATCCATAAACTCACTTTGGCCTCACTGAAGCGATGCCTGAATCCTTAATCCTCGGATTTTAGATTAGGACGCACCGCACCCTCTAGCTTGGGCGCCAGGCCCTCCGCCGCTCGGCTCCAGCCAGTAGACTAGTCTTGTCATAAAAAAGAGGAGACGCATCTGACCTGGGGGCCGATGTGACCAAGCGCTGGTAGCGTGGTTTTACCTCACACCCATGTCCATGTCCATGTCCATGTCCATGTCCATGTCCATGTGCATGTGCATGTGACGAGGGTGTGGAGATGGGAGCGTGCCCTCCCACACGCACTGCCCGCTAAATTAAAGTGCAACCCACGGAGAGAGACTGGGTTGGTGGGTAACCCAGTACCACTCGCCGTGCCGCAGTGGAGATCTGGAGAACTACCAACTGGTGGTGCCCGCCCTCCACCCACCTCCCCGCGCGGGGCCGCTCCGGGGGGCGACCCGGGCGCCCTCCAGATCTCCCCAGATTACTATCCTTCAATCCTCCAGATCGTAATATCTCCACTGCTGTCTTAAGGTCCGACAAGTTCGGCACCGGGCACCGCCTCGGGATACAAAATGCGCCTGCGGGCGGACCCTTAGAGTACAGTCTACAGATCACAGATCACATTAACGTGTACCTGACCATACACCGTGACCCTTCCCGCCTCTCCCATCAACAAACATATAAGAACTCGTTGGCCCAAGTGAGGGAGGGCGAGACGATCGAGCCCATACCGTGCGGAACCGACCCTCTCCCAGTGCAACAGTGCAACAGTTTCGCATCGACCCCCTCCCTCCCCCCTCCCTCCCCCCTCCCTCCCCCCTCCCTCCCCCCTAAAGCTTCCACGACCTCACACCAAACATCTCAGGCGGGATCAGAAGGGCACAATAAATAAATAAATAAATACAACGGACATCCCAAGCTAGGGCTGGGTCGAGGACAGACACGTCCCCACCTTTGCAGGATTTTGCAAAAGCGAGGGGGGAGGGCGCATCGCCGCGCGGAGAGGGCTGGGCACAGGGCACAGGGGATCTCTCTCGCATAGGATATGCACTCGGCGGCACGAGGGCAAGGCTGGGCGTCCTATTTGTGCTCCCCCCCGGACCCCTCGCTCTCGGGCACTAACCATCTGACCACTCATCGACGGGGCTTGGCGAGCGGCCGCGCTGCGGGGTAGGGCTGGTGAGAATGGGCTCTGGCCACTCGCCCGTGCGGTTGTAACCCCGCATCTGTCGGACAGAGGCCTCGACCGCCCCTCGCGGCAAGCTCTCGAGCATCTCGAGCAGCTCGCCCGCCGCCATCGCCGCCTCAAACTGCTCCCTCATGCCGAGCGCGCCGCATACCCTGCGGACCGCCTCCTGCTGCACCTCGTCCGGCGTATCGGTTTCATAGCCGGACGAGTCAGCGGAGGCGGCCCGCTTGGCGGGCGGAGAGTCGGGCGACGGCGAGCGCGACTGGCGCGAGGGCCCGCTGCCGCGCGCGGACAGCGCGTTCTTGTCAACGAGACGGGGTCCAGCATCGGCACGGCCCCTGGCACCGCGGCCCTTGCCGCGCTGCTGCTGCCCACGCTTCCTGCCCGGGTTAGGGACAGTGAAGGAGCAGCCGCGCACTCCGCCGCCGCTGGGCGGCGGCGGCACGCGCGCGGCGGCGGCCGGGCCCGCAGGCGCGGCGGGCTGGCCACCCGCGGTGGCACCCTGCGGCTGCGATGCGGCTGCGGCGGCGTACGTCTTGGGCGCCGGCTCCGCGGCTGGCGGCGCGGCGGCAGGGGCGGGCGGCGCCGCAGGGCTCGCGCTCGCAGGCGGCTCCGTGGCCTGCGCCTGCCGCTCCTGGCGCACAGCGCGCTCGAGCTGCGAGTGCGGGTGCAGCTGTACGATGACGTCGCCGCTCTGCGTCGCGGTGAAGGAGACCGAGTACGGCGCTTCGCCGTCGTTCTTCTTCTCCGCGTAGACGAGCGCGTAGTCGCACACCTGTCGTTGGTGGTCAGTGAAGATGGTCTCTGTGCAGCGCTCGGCGGAGCCGACGCGAGAGAAGTGCCGCCTGAACGCCATGCGTCAGGCGCTGTTTGAATTCGTTGTCAGAAGGGCACACACACACACACACACAATGCGGGAATTCTTCTTCGTGCGCCACATCAGCGCTGCCCTTGTGAGTTTGCAGGCGATGCTCTCCACTCTGCTTGCCTCGGCGCTGGCCGCGGCGCCCGAGAAGGTGCTGCTCACGATGCGCACCTCACTCGCGAAAGACGACCTCGCCGCCGCCATATCGGCCGGGAAGACGGCGCTCCAGTCGTGCTCCGCCGACAAGGCGAGAGCTGCCCACGGCTTGCCGCTCTTCTCCCTGCCACCTCTCCAGTTCCTATGACAAGCATTCCGCTCTCGGTCCACACCGCTGCCACGCTCATCGATCACCACTTCGCTGTGGCCATCTCACCTCCGCCCCTGTTCACGCATCCTCTCGCGCCGGCGCAAGGCGTCCGAGGCGCCGCTGCACCGCGTGCTGAACGCGTCGGTGCACGGGCTCGAGCGGAAGCAGCAGCTGCTCAGCGCGACTCCGAAGCCCATGCCGAAGCTCGAAAAGGCGCTGAAGAGCGCCGGCAAGAAGCTGAAGGCCGTGAAGGACGAGTTTGACGGCGAGGAGCTGCTCTCCAAGGACGACAAGGCGACAATCGCCAAGGCCGAGGCGGCGGAGAGGGCCGCGCGCCTCGCGATCGACGAAGCCAAGGTGGTCGAGCGGGTCAAGGCGGGGCGCGGCATGAGCGCGCTCCCCTTCTCGTCGCTGCTGGCGTCGCTGCGCGCAGGGCCGCACGCGGGCAGGCTGACGGTCCTCTCGGAGGCGCCGCTCGTGGTGACGGTGGACGACTTTCTGGGCGCCGCTGGGAAAGAGGCGCTCGCCGACCTGCCCGCCGTGCTCGACAGCCTGGCGCACGAGGAGGAGGGCAGCCCGCAGCTGTGCCTCGGAGACGCGCCCGACAAGGCGGTCACGAAGAAGGTGGAGGAGGCGATCAAGGAGGCAAAGAAGGCGGCGTCGAAAGGCAACGGACGCGAGAAGCGGGAGACGCATTCTTGTGCTTGCGGCTGTCTCCGACCGTATTCCGCGGCATTCGTTGCATCGTAGCGTGTGCTCACGCGGGGGTCTGAACACCCTGCACGAGACCGCACTCCCGCCCCTGATGTCCAAGTCGGTGTACGACGTAGGCAAGGCCCACTGCAACGCCACCGCCGCCCTCGTCTCTATCGCCGCAAACTACAGCGAGGCGGGCGGCGGAGGGCCGCCCGGCAGCGCGCCCGACAGCGGCTGCGGCCCGCTCACGCCCGCGCTGGACGCGGCTCTGACCCAGCGCGACGCGGTGGGGAGGACCCTCGGCGCTTCCGAGTCGCCCCTCCGCCCGTCGCTGCTCATGCCTCGCCCCGTGAGCAGGCTTGGATGATCATTGGCGCAAACAAGGCCGCCGACTTGCTCGACGCCGCCATCAGCGGCGTGGTGGGCTTCACGGCGCAGGACGCAGAGGCGGCGTTTGCGCAGGTGGAGGAGAGGATGGTGGAGCGGGACGATCCCGCGACGGTGGAGGTGCGCGCCCCAGGGGGGAGGGGGCGCTGACGTGCGAGCGGCGTCTCTTCACACCTCCAGCTGCAAGCAGGTCCCGCCCGAGTGGGACGAGGAGGAGGACGGCGAGTGGGAGCCGAGCAAGCTTCCGGGCGAGCCGCCCGAGGCGCAGGTCACAAAAGCCATCGGCCGATGCGAATCACTCATCCGTAGCGGACCAGCGAAGGCGAGTCGTACGAGGCGGCCCTGGCGAAGGTGGTGCAGCTGAGCGCGGCGGACGCGTCGCCGCCCGGCCTCGGGCTCGCCTACGCCTACTCCTCCTCGCCCGAGATTCTGCGGCACCCGCCCCGCGGCGGGTGGGTGTTGCACGCCGTGCAGAGGCGCCGTCCACAGCGCTGCGGTGTGTGAGCAGGTACCGCGCCGCGACCGGCGGAGGGCGCAAGCTCGCGCTGGAGTGCGACGACTTTGCCAGCGAGTCGCCGGTGTCTGCCGTGCTCGGCGCGCACCTGTACGCGACGACCGTGCCAAAGGGCAAGGGCGGCGATGACACCCTCCCCGCGCCTTGAGATTACCCGAGATAACCCGAGATTGCCCGAGGCTAGGCAAGGGCGGCGAGGACACCTTCCCCGCGCTCGGTGTGAGCGTGCGCCCCGAGGCGGGGCGGTTGTTGCTCTTCGAGGTTGCGATGCCGGACGGCGGGTGCGGCCGTAGAGATGGAGCCGAGAGGTAGCCGAGAGCTCTGCTCCTTTTCTCGACGTGGATGGGCTTTCGTCACCGCCCGCGCTGGGACGACCCTCTCGAGGCCGGTATTGCGTTCACGCGCACCGCTGCGCCACAGGTGCGACCCCGCCTCCGCAGCCGCTTCGGCGCCCCTCAAGCCGGGCGGCGCCGACAAGCTGCTCCTCAGCAAGCGGTTCTACTCGGCCCCCGCCTTTGACCGCGGCGCAAACAATGCCGAGACGCCGCAGCAGCCGCCGCGCAAAGTGCTCTGCGACGCGGAGAACGGCTGCCAGCGCCGCGCGCCCGCCGGCCGGCCCGTGAACGGCGTCTCTTCACACCCTCAGCTGTGAACAGGCTGCCAGCGCCGCGAGCCCGCCGGCCGGCCGCAGCAAGGCGCGGCCGTGCAGGCGGCGCACTCGTACAAGGCGCCGCCGCAGTGAGGCTGTCTCGCAACCAGCCGACGGGCGGAGGGGCGGAGGGCCGTGGCCGCCTTTCCGGGAGACCCCGCAGCTCGCGCCGATCGCCGACCCTCGACTGCCGCCGCGAGCGGAGCGATCTATGTAGGGGCATGCGCCAGCGGCCGGCAATCTGTTGCGCGGCTCGCGTGCTGAGGTGCCGCGGCAGAGGGGCGTGAGGGCGATGCGTGCGAGCCGACGTGCCGCCGCGCTCCCTCTTGAGTGCGGTCTGAGGGGTCATGCGCCATCCAACGTCCTTCCCACCCTCGGACACCGAGCCCCTCTAATGAAGAGCTCCGTCTGAGTGACGTGTGGCGTGTGTTTAGAGTCATGGGAATAGCGTTAGACCCCAAAAGGATGAAGAAGAGGGACGTAGCCGATTCGCCCAAGGCGTGACAACAATCAGCAACCGCCGACATTGGAAAAGGTGCCGAAGGTAGCGCCCAAGTACTGGCACTCGCTCAAATCTGCAGACCAACTCGCCATGCTCTTCACGGTCACCGCCCTCCTCGGCTTCTCATCGACGCCGGGCTCGATCGAAGGGTGCTTCAACTACTACTCTGGCTCCTGCGGGTTGCGGCGAGCCGGACGCGTGCAGCCAAGCCGGACACCACGGGTCTGGCGGGATGCCAACCTTCTACACTGGCGAGGGCGACTATTGCGCACACTGCCCCGACAAGCAGGGCTGCTGGGACGGAGCGTTCTGCGGCGCCCTTCGCCCCTCGGGGATCGACACCATGTGCGCCAAGGAGCATTGCACCTGCGTAACCGAGGACAAGTGCGTCGCAAACTCGCCCGCCTACGTGCCGTGCGAGGCATGCGGCGCCGACGGAGACCCGGACCTGAAGGAGCTCCCGCAACCCGACGGCCCGGACGCGATGAAGGGCTGCTTCTCCGGCCAGTGCACCGGATGTGGCCGTCCGCGCTCTTGCCCCGACTACAACAACGCGGACCTGACGGACCCGATGGGCTTCCCCTACTTCTACACCGGCAGTTCGGCCTTCTGCTCCCACTGCCCCGACTCGCAGGGCTGCTGGGACGGAGACTTCGCAGGCGGCCCCGAGCACTGCACCTGCGTCACCGACCCCACCGAGTGCGTGCCCGACACGCCGCGCTTCTCCGAGTGCAAGGCTTGCGGCGCCGACGAGGACCCGCCGATGCAGTCCCTCCCCCTCGGGCCGGACTCCAACAGCTGCCTGATCGGTGCAGCGCGACGACCCATACTCCCAGACGCCTGTCTCCTCTGCCCTAAACCACGCCGTCTTGACCCGCCGTCTGTCTCGCGCAGGCTGCTACCACATGGCGGGGTACCCCGACGCCGACAGCACCCACCAGTGCGAGTGCGGCCAAGCGGCATACGACGCGTGCAGCCTGCCGGGCTTGAAGTCCGAGGGGTGCGAGTCGTGCTGCGCCGACCCCGCTGAGGCCACCTTCATCAAGGATCCCGAACCCTAGCAAGGAAAGCGGCCGCTCAGCTCGCGGGCCGCCAGCCCACGTGCCACGACCGGCCCCCTGTCGCGAGATGTCGCGGGTCGCGGTCGCAAGGGGGTTGGTCCCGCGCTGCATGACGCGCAAGAGAGGGACTGAGAGATGCCATGTGCGCAACGAGGGACGGGTCGCTTCCACCGGCGTGGTCCCCTTTCCCTGAAGTGCTCAGAGAGATGGGCTAGGGAACAAGAGGGGCGCGCCTGGTCTCTGCCACGTGCCAGTACCCGTGCGTGCGCCTCCTCGCGAGGCGTTTGCGTAGCGAGAGCGGAGACGGAGAGACGGGAGAGGGCAGAGAGGGGGAATGCTTTTGTTTTATTTTGTCAATTCGGACCACACTCGTGGACACTAAAGCACACTCTCTGCACAGACTCAGCACACACAGCAGACAGGGCACTCAGACATGTATCCATGTAGGGATATCCCTAGAGCCTAGTAAGTATGCATGTGCGATGTGGAGAAGAATTTAAACAAAAGAACTCTCTCTCACAGCAGACAGGCTCGACACAGGTGCGAACTGGCGCGTGCTAGAAGAAAAAGCTAAAAAGAGAAAGAAAGACGGCCATGGGAGTTTTAGCCTTACTTTATTCGCCGTCGTCTCCTTGCGCTGCGCAGCAGGGTGCGTAGTTCGGGCCCACCTCCGCCACGCTGTCCAGCACGTGGTCGTGGACGGCGCTCGGATACGCAACGGTGGCATAAGGTGAATGATAACGCCGGCTGGAGCGCAGGCTGCGCAGGCTTGCCAGCAATTGGTCCCTTGGCAAGCGCGAATAGGTCACTGCGTTAGGCACTTGGAGCACTTGGAGTGCAGTCAGTAACCGCACATCCAGGGCCGGGGAACTGTAGGCAATGTTGGGGAGAGGGGGGACGACACTGCTTTGGCAGCGTGCACCTCGATCCTGTACCGTGTTTGTTATGACCCCCCCCAATGAACACCAGTGAGGGAGGGCGAGACGATCGAGGGGTCCCGTACCATGCGGAATCGGCCCTATCCAGTGCTCAAGTGCTCAAGCAATGTTGGGCGAGACGAGACGAACTCGCCCTTTTTGATAAAAACTTTTGATAAAAACTGTACCCCACAACCGCCTTTCGCCGCCGGCCTTTGCCTCAGGCATACCATGCACTTCGTCCGCTCGCCGCGCCGCATTGCGCCCGATATGCCGCCGCGAGCTGCACGTCTAGACCCCCGCGCCTATTGCTCACGGAACCCGCCGCCCTCTCACCTCCCCGCCACGCGATGCGCCCTCGCTCGCTGCGCGGGTGACTGCACCCCTCTCAGCCTCACAACACCTGCCTACTCCCGCTCGCAGGTACAGCCGCTGCCATCGAGGAAGCCGCGAGACGCGTCCGCTGCTGCCCATTTCCCAACCCTTGTCACGCGCGAGCCCAACCCGACAGCCCTCCCTCTCTGCGAGCAAGAGAGCGACTCGGCACCCGCTCTCCACACTGGGCTCTCCGGCTCGCTCTCTCTTCCCATTCAGCATGCACATGCTCTTGATCAGCGCCATTCTACCTACCGGAGTCTAATTTCTTTATCCGCGCTCGCAGGGAAACTCGCTAGAATGTGTTTGCGGAGGCTCGAAGCCCACCGACATGCGGGGCACGACATCGGCTTCCGGCCCTGCATCGACTGTGACACCGGAGCTGGAAAAGCTGCCGGTGGAGCCTGCGGTTGCTGTGAGGTTGCGTGGTGGCATTGGGCAAAATGAGTGCAGGTTCAACGAAACCTGCAACTCCGAGGCCGCGCGTATTAGGCTGTAGTCCGCGGGCTATAATCCGCGTATTAGCGGGACGTGCGTGGTGGCTGGTGCGTCTGACGAGGGAACCGAGGGTGTCTGAGGACTGAGCTCTGAGTCTGACTAGTGTGTAGTGACTTTAAATAACTTTGAAGTAGTGACTTAAATAACTTTTGAGCTAGTGCCCCCGCCCCCGCCCCCGCCCAAAAGATAGCGATTAGCGTCTCGTCTCGCCACGCCTCGCAGCACCTCGCCCCCGATGTCCAGACGCCTGCGCTAGTAGTCGTTGGGCCGGATCCACTGCGTCGGCTCGCTCCGGTGCCCACGTTGTTAAAGTAGTCGCGCCCGTCGGGCGTCACCCCCTTCTGCCAGCCCTCCGGCACTCCCTGCTCTGGCTTGGCCTGCGGCATCGGCGCCGGCCCCGCCTCTGCCGGCGGCGCCGAGGCCCCGCCGCTCGGGCGGCTGCTGCCGCAGCTCTTCTTCTTGGTGCGGCGCACAGCCGGCACCTCCTCCGCCTCGCGCTGCTGCTCCTCGGCGGCGGCGGCCTAAGAGGGAGCGCGGACACGAGGTGGTGGGGCAAGGGGGGGCAACCCTCGCGTCTCCACGTCTAACGACAGGAGCCCCACGGCATTCAAAGTGCAAGGCCCGGTGCGCGTGGGTGAGCGGTGTGTGTGTGCGTCTGTGTGTGTGTGTGTGTGTGTGTGTCTCCGGCGACGGCATCGATGCTCTATCCTGTATAAGGTAAGGTAAGGTAAGGTAAACTTCTCCACACACACGAGGTGGTGGGGCAAGGGGGGGCAACCCTCGCGTCTCCACGTCTGACGACAGGAGCCCCACGGCATTCAAAGTGCAAGGCCCAGTGCGCGTGGGTGAGCGGTGTGTGTGTGTGTGTGTGTGTGTGTGTGTGTGTGTGTGTGTGTGTGTGTGTGTGTGTGTGTGTGTGTGTGTGTGTGTGTGTGTGTGTGTGTGTGTGTGTGTGTGTGTGTGTGTGTGTGTGTGTGTGTCTATCCACTGTATCCGCCACACGTCACACGAGCGTGACCCGTGACTCGCCACTCCACGACCTCCACGACCTCCACGACCGCCGAAAAGTTCGCTCTGCCCCAAACATAAATCGTCTCACTAGTTACATACATACTTTAACGACGTGTTGCTCTCCAACGTCCAAGCCCTATATAGGGTGTAGGGATCGCTTGCACCCGGCTGCGGCTCGCCTGCGTAGCGGGTGCCCGCGCTGCCGGGGTCGCAATCCCACTCCGCTGCCGTACCAGAGGCACGCTCGAGAGACGGCGAGGATAAAGAAACGCAGCCCGTGCGACCGCCCCCCGGCCTCGCACACCTCTGCCATCACGCCGCCGGCTCCGAGCGCAGCCGCACCTGTCCGATCGCCACGGGCTGCCCCAGCTCGAAGCGCTCGCTGGACACCGCCGGGCCGGCGAATGCGTCTCCCGCAGTGGCGCCCGGCGGCCGCCCTGCGCCGCCCTCGCCCTTGCCCTTGCCTCCGCCTCCGAGGGAGGTGGCCTCAAAGACGGCGACCTGGGAGCAGAGGGCAAAGGCTCGCGCAAGGTGCGCTGGCAACGCGCGCGCGCTAATGGGCGGCACCTGGATGCAGACCGTCTCGCCAGGGGTGGGCGGGCAGAGGAACTGCAGCCGCTTGGTGCCGTCCGCGCTCTCGAGCCAGCCGACGAATCTTGCCGAGCCGCCGCCGCGAGGCAGCAGCAGCTGCTCGTTGATCTCGTGCCCGCCGAGTGACGCCCGAACGACGCGCATTTGGCCTGTTTTGTGAGGGCGGCGGGTGACAGTAGTCTTGCGAAACGTGCGGGTGAGAGGACACCGCGACGAGTGGAAATGGCGTTTGGTCATGTGTTTGAGAATTGCACGGGGCGGCTCGCGGCTGGGCGCGCCGCGGCTCGGCGAGGCGGACTCGCGCAGTGTGACCACGATCTCGTAAGCGGCGCCCGGTCGGCCCACCCACTCGCCCGCACCGTCGCTCGTGAGGGCCGGTTGTTGCGAGGGCCGCGCGAACAGAGCGGCGACCATCCTCGAGGCGGAGGCGCCGGCGCCGCCGCTGCCGAACGGGGCGAGCTTGATGTCGACGCGCGCGCCGGAGGCGAGCGATGGGGGTGCAGGCGCGCTGCTTGCCCACGGGAGCGCCATGACAAGTCGGACGGGCTGGTAGTCGGACGGGCTGGCAGGCGGACAGACTCCGGGATGCGCGATGCGATTTTTTTCTGCGAGCTCAGGCAGTCCCCTCGACCTTTTGATGAGAAGGGTGACTGACCGGACGGAAAACAAGGAAAAAGAAAAGCCGCCAGATCATCCTCAAAAAGAAAAAATGCGGATACTCCATCGTGGATCGCGTCACACCAATCCTCGCCACCCAACGCGGCCAAAGGATATCCACCTCGCGAACCTCGAGAGACTGCATCGCGTCACACCAGCCTCGCTACCAGCCAACGTCATGGTCTCCAACATCGCCCAGAAGCTCGCCGACAAGGAGAAGTCGGACGATGCGCCGCCGTGGTCACGCGTCGTGCCGCTCGCGATGATCGCGTGCGTCGCGGCCATCCTCGCCTCGCCGGGCTCCGTCGTCGGCCCCGACGGGCCGGTCCCGCGCTTCGCCGCGGTCTCCGCCCGGCTCGCTGCGCGCGACGCTGGCGGCGCGGCGGAGCAGGAGGCGGGAGCGGCCGTCGCGCCGCTGCTCGCCGGCCTGCACGGCCGCGCCCTCGTCCTCGGCGCCGCCGGCTTCACGTCGCTCCTCTCGCTCCCCGGACTCGGTTCACGCGCCATCCCGGTGGACGAGCGGCCGCACCTGGCGCCCGCGCTGGCGGCGGCGGCCGCCGCCGCCGGCGCCTCGCCGCCTCTCAACCTCTCAACCTCCAACCTGAGCGCGGTCGCCTCCGAGTCGGTCGACGCCGTCGTCTCTCTGTCGGCGCTCTGCCGCGCCAACCTCACGGCCGCGCTCGCAGAGGTGAGGCGGGTGCTAAAGTCGAACGGGCGCCTCGTCGTCTTCGAGCCGACCCTCGGGCTCGACTCGCGCTCCACTCGCCGCCTCCAGGTCCTCGCCTCGCCGCTGCACGAGGCGCGTCCACCCTTACCGCCCAGTGTCTATAGTCGACGGTCAGACTGTTCTTCACCTCTACCTACCTGCGTAGGCGCTGACCGACGGCTGCCGCCTGGACGACGACCTCGCCGGCCTGCTCGAGGAGGGCGGCTGGAGTCGGCAGAGCATGGCGAGGCACTCGCTCGCCGCCGCGCGCAGCTGGCTGACGGCGCCGTTCGTGCTCGGCGTGTGGAGGCCGTGATTGCTGATGGAAAGAAAGAAAGGAGGGGCGAACTGATGGAAGGGGGCGTGTGGCGATTTCGGCGTTTTTGCACTTGGAGCACTTGGAGTGCAGTCATTAACCTCACATCCAGGGCCGGGGAGCTCGCGTTTTTCTTACTTTTTTTCGCGCGCTGTGGCTGGGCTCGAGTGCCGACTCTGCTCGTGCTGCTGTGCGCGCTGGTGCCACTGGCCGCCCAGGGCGCCGGCGCCAACCTTCACGAGCCTCCCTCGGGAGCTCAGGCCGAGCCATCGGCCGACGCGCCGCCAGCGCCGGCCGAGGACGACATCGTGGCTCGCTCAACCTTCACGCTCACCTCGGGCGGCGGTTCGCGTGGCTACGAGTGCGTGGTGCGGCGTGGCCAGGACGCCGCCGCCGCGGCCGTCGCCTTCGCGGAGGAGCACGCGCTCAACGTCGACGGCGTGCTCCAGATCGCGCAGCACCTGGTCGGACAGGTGGAGAGCGCCGCCTACGAGCCGCCAAAGGAGCTGCGGCTGCGGACGGCCGGCGCGCACAAGAAGAGGGCCGAGTCGCTGGCCAAGGAGGGCGTGCATGACGAGGCGGCCGAGCACCTGGCACGCGCGCTGATGCGGCCAGGGCTCGAGACCGACATCGTGGCCAGCTTGAAGGCGCAGTTTGGCACGGCGATGCGGCTGCTTGCGCAGCAGAGGCAGCAGGAGGAGAAGGAGGCGGCGGAGCAGGCGGCGGCGGCGGCGCGCGCGGCCGAGGAGGCGGCGGCGCTGGTGGAGGCGCGGGCGCGCGCCGCGGAGGCGGAGGCGGATTGGTCCTCCTTTCTGGCCGAGGTGCTCGCCCCCTCGAAGCTCCGGGTGGACGCGCGAGGTGCGGCAGAGGGCGAGGGCGGCGAGGGCGGCGAGGCAGCTGCGGAGCCGCTGGTGGAGATGCCGCTGACGCTGACGCGGCGCGGCGAGGGCGGCGAGGGAGGCGGGCAGGAGGTGGTCACTCTGCGGGTGCACAAGGGGCAGGACGCGTCGGAGCAGGTCTTCGCCTTTTGCGCCGCCAACGGGCTGCACTCGGCGGACGAGGTGAGCAAGCTGGGCGGCCTTGTCAGCGGGCGGCTCGAGGAGGCGGGCCACGCGCGCGAGGAGGCGACGAGTGCGGCGGCGCTCGTCGTGCGCGGCGCCAGGCAGCGGCGCGAGGGCGGCTATCCGCCACCCCAAGTTTACCCACCTCACCACCTCCCCACCCTCACCTCCAGGCAGCGGCGCGAGGGGGACTACTCCGCCGCGGGCGCCGCGTTCGCTCGCGCGCTGCACCATGCCGGCGCGGGCGAACTGAGCAAGGAGCAGCTGGCCTTCTAGGAACGTTCTAGGAACCTTCTAGGAACTTTCTAGGCGAGCTGAGCGAGGAGCAGCTGGCCGCCGCCAAGAGTGGGGTGGTTGAGATGATGCGCGCGGAGCGGCGGACGGTTCCTTTCCTGGAGGCGATGGCGAGGGGGGCGTGGGAGGAGGCGGTCGCATTCCTAGAGACGGTGCCGCGCGAGGAGCGGTCGGCGCCACGGCTGCAGCTGCTCGAGGCGCGCGCCTACCAGAAGCTCGGGCGGTGGGGCAGCGCGCAGCGCGCGGCGGCGCGCGTCGTGGAGGCGAGCGCGACGCACAGCAGCTGGGAGCGCGGGCAGCCGCGCATGCTCGCGGTGGCGTTGGGCAGCGCCGCGGCGCTCGAGCTCGGCGACGGCAAGAAGGCGCCCTCTTCAGAGAGAGCCGAGAGCAGCCGAGAGCAGCCGAGAGCAGCCGAGAGCAGCCGAGAGCAGCCGAGAGCAGCCGAGAGCAGCCGAGAGCAGCCGAGAGCAGCCGAGACTAGGCGCTCGACTTCTTCTCGAGCGTGCTCAAGTACGACCCGGACCAGTCCTCCGTCCGCGAGCAGTACAAGAAGCTCAAGGCGGTGCTCAAGCTGACCGAGGAGGCCGAGGCGCAGCTGACCAAAGGGTACAACCACAAGGCGGTCAAGGCGCTCGACGACGTGCTCGGCAAGCTGCGCGGGATGGACGTCGGCTCCGCGCTGTTTCGCGCGCAGCTGCTGCTCAAGCTGTGCCGCGCGCGGTCCGCGATGAACAAGCACGAGGAGGCAATGCACGCCGGACGGCGTATACAGGGCGGCCATCGCACTCTCGGACCGGTTAGGGCAACCTCGGTCTAGGCGATGCACGACTGCCAGACGGCGTACCGAGCGGTCACCGAGCCGGGCCCAGGCGAGACTTCCCGAGATCACCCGAGACTTCCCGAGATCACCCGAGATCACCCGAGATCACCCGACGTCACAGCGCTGGGCCCAAGCGTCACCGAGATCACCGGAGATCACCCGAGATCGAGATCGCCGAGGTCATCCCAAGGTCGCCCGAGACCAGGCGTGCCCGTCTCGCCGGCGCGCGTGCGCGAGGCGCTCGAGGCGCGCGCCTCGGCGCACGAGCACGACAAGAACTTTGACGGCGCGGTGGCCGACTGGCGCGCCGCGCTGGACAAGGCGCCGGCGGGCGAGAAGGCGCAGGAGCTGCAGCAGCGGCTCAGCCACGCGCTGGACCGGCAGCGGAGGTGGCAGTGCGTCGACCCGTCCGACCGCAAGGCGTGGCAGGACAACCGCTGCGGCCACCCCGGAGACCCAAAGAGCGGGCGCGACCACAGAGCTGTGCTCGAGCTGCCGGCCAACCTCGACCAGCTCGCGCCCGAGGCGCAGTGCGGCTGGGTGAACCGGCAGTACAGGATCGCTGCTAGCCAGGAGACCCGGGTCAACACACACACGCCCCGCTCCTACTTCGCGCACCGACGCGCAAACTCTCCAAGTGCACCCAACCAAGATAGAGGGCCCGACCGAGCCGCGCTCCGCCCACGCCTTCAGGAAGCTGGCGCGCGTGTGGCACCCCGACCGGTACAAGGGCGTCAAGGCGAGAGCGGAGCGGAAGATGCGCGAGTGCGCAGAGGCGAAGGAGGTGCTCGTGAGGCAGCTGCGGTGCAGTGAGCACAAGGGGAGGTAGCGCCTTCGTCGGAGGTAGGGGCGCTCATCTCAACTGTGTGTTTGAACTTCCCCGCCGTGCCCGTGGCCGCCGCCCCGCGCCCCGCCGGGAAAAATCAAAAAACAAAAAAACTGTTCGCGGTAAAAGGCCAACTGCGGTTGGCACTTCGTCCCCCCGGCGGGAGGCGCTTTTAGGGTACGTACGGGCCGGTACGTGTCGTGGAGGGTGAGCACCTTGTGTGATTTTTGGGTCAAAATCGTCGCGATTTCATAATGTTCGTTCGTACGTGCATCCGCGGCGCCCAGCGCGGTGCCAGCGGCTCCCATACCTCTAAGAGGCCACCCACCTCCGTATAGACCCTTATATCCGCGGTTTACGCCCAATAGAGGCAGCTGCAAGAGGGCCCGGACGGGCACTGCGGCACACACTGCTCGCTGCTCGGCCATGCGGTAGCGTCTGGTGATGCCGCCCCTCGCGGGCGGGGGCGTCTCGCTCGGCAGCAACTGCGCCGCGCAGCGCAGGTTCGAGGGTCGCGGTGGGTGGGTGCACTGGAAGACGTAGCGGTCGAGAAAGCGCTCAGCGACCGCTACGTCTCGAGGATGGAGCCGTCGCGCGGACCCGACCGGCCGACCGGCAGTAGCAGCAGGCGCCGGAGGGCGCGGGAGGCAGCGGCGACACCTCGGGCCAGAAGCGCGAGCCCTAGGCTGGTGAGGGGGCCCGCTCATGCGTAAACGGCTCTGGGACTTAGCTAAATCGCGCATCGAAATCGGGACGATTTTGCCAGGGCACCGTCACAAGGTGTTGAACCTAGGGGTTGTGCGCCGGGCCCTCCTGCTCGGCTCCAGCCCCTGTTGATAGGTCCAGGTGATAGTCCTGGATGGGCAATGCATACGCCTCACTGGGCCTTAGATCGCCCGACCGCGTCCCGGTGCTCTGCCGTCGGATTTGTGACTCCGCCGCACCGCGCCGCGGCCGGGGGCCCTCCGGAGGCCGAGGATGGCCGTGACGGACCGGGACGAGCTCTGGGAGGTTCAGTGTCAGTGTATATATTGTAGAGACCAACCATGTCCACAATATCTCTCAGTCTAGCTAAGCCTGGGAAGGCGATGCCGGGGCCGTACAGCAGCTTGATGCATGCCACCGAAGCGGCGCTGTCGTGTGTCGAGGTTCGCCGAGCGCGGCGAAATCCGGGGACACCGTCACCGACGAGCGCGTTTGAGTATTCACTCCGGACAAAGACGGCTACACGCACACGAGCCGCGGTCGTGTAGCCGTCCGTCGCGGGGAGCGGGCGATAACGCCCGCCCCCACGGTGGCGAGTCCAGGCGCGGCCGCCAGGCTCGGGCCGCGGGCCGAGTCTGGGCGCTATTCTGCACTCGTTATAGGAATTGGGAATTGGGAACACCCCGACGGAAGCCTCAATAGGGCGGATCGGGCGTAATAGTCTCGCCAGAAGAGAAAAGAATTTCGAGGGCGAAAAACGAAAACGAATTCCACGCCGAGACAAGCACGGCCCGCCCACTACCGCGACGATGCAGCCTTCCTCGACGGTTTCAGAGCATCAGATGTGCCTGTCTATCGCCCCAAACGCGCCCACAAAGGGATGCACGGCTCGCAAGCGATCCTTGACGCGGCCCACCAGCCCCTTGAAAGCCATCCGCTCGCGGCGGTACCACGCGGCTGTGGCGAGCGCGACTCCGACATCTGCGGCGACCACGCACGGCTGCCAGCTGCTATGCGCTGCCCCCTCCGGACTTGAGGCTATGCTCACGCCGAGACCCAGCGTAATCAGCAAGAGGAAGCAGGCGTGTCCCACCACGATGGTCTCGGAGGTGGTGATCTCTGCCGTCGCCGGCATGACAAAGAGTAGCGCAACCTATGCGGGCGAAGCTCAACCAGTTCACCGCGTGTCACATGGCGTTCCCCGGCACTCCCCGGCGGCAGCGCCTGCGTAAGCACGAGCGAGAGGCCGCTCCCAATCATATCCGCCAGCTCAAGCGCCGGCATGAAGATGGATAGCTGCACGAGTAGCGACGAGAAGATGATGAACTTTGTCAGGTCCTCCCCGTGAGGCGCCTCGAACAGGAAGACCGTATACACGCGCGTATACACGCCGGATGAGTTGCCCAGCGACTGTTTTGTCAGGTCGCGCACCACCATCCGACAGACCTATACTGACGTGCTGTGTCATGACGTGTGTAGTGGACGGCTGTCAGATCCTGCGCGGATGTCCAGCGGACCACATCTCCCGTCTCCACGCCATTGTCCGCAATGCGGTATTCGGATGTTTCCTTCTTGAAGACGCCAAAGTCGACATTCGGCCGCCCGGCCTCGTCCAGCTCTGGCCGTAGGTTGATGGCCCCAGTCTTTGCCGTGCCGTCGGAGCCAACCTTCAAACAGAGCAGCTTGAGGATGTGCGGGTGGTAGCGGCTGTACGTCACGCTGGTCACCGTCACGAAGAGCTCGATCCGCTCGTAAACCTTGCCATCCTTGTTCTGGTACGTCCACGAGATGTTGGTCTCCTCTATTGAGTTGAATATGCAGTACGGGAAGAGGCGGTGCGCGTCTCCGTATCTCTTCTCTACTGCCTTTGCAGGCTTCGTTGCGCCAAAGTATTCCTCAATTAGGGCTTCGTCGTACCGGAACTTGAGCACGAGATGCAGCTTCAGCCCGCCTTCCACCTCCGTCGCCGCGTGCAGCGAGTAGGAATGCACCACGTTCCGCCGGGCCGGGTCGGAGAGAAGCTCGTCGATGGCGGCCCTGGTGGCGTCGTCGTCTGCACCGTCCGAAGTAGAGGCCCCGCGAGATCCGGACTCTGGGGCTCCGCGGGATTTAGTCTGAGCGAGATAGGTCGACGAGGGCCTCGGGCACGACGGTGCGTGCATCATGCGCGCGATGCAGCCCTTATCTGCCTGCTCGCGCGACGACGGGCGCGCACGGCGGCGGCTCCGGCAGAAACGAATCGGGAAAACGATTTCTTTTCGGTTAGCACCCCAGCCCGGGATGGGGTCTTTCGCCCGAGTTTGATTTGATGGTGGTAAGGCAGGAGCCAAACAAAGGGCGGAGATGGCGGGGGAGGGCGGGGGATCGAGGAAAGCACGACTCGCAGACTCCTCCCTCGGGCTGTTCCATCTCCTCATCTTTTTCCGGCCTAGGCGAGGCGGTGGGCGTGCGCAACGGCGGTGCGATGGGTCTCTCAAAAGAAAGAAATTGTTCTCTCGACGCGGTACTTATTGCTGATATTTTCTTTCTTTTTCCCTCGTTTTTCTTTTCCTCGCGATGTCCACCCCGCCGCGCCGCAGCTCGCGCCGCCTCGCCTCCGCCGCCACCGCCGCCCCCTCGCCAAGCACGCCGCCGCCCGCCCGCCTCCTCGACCTCCCCACGGAGCTCCTCGTGCGCGCCATCTCTCGCTGCGACCCCGCCGACATCGCTCGCGTCGCGGCCGTCTCGCTGCTCTTCCACGCCTCGCTTGCGCTGGAGGCCATCCGCTTGTGGGCGCAAGAGCGCGGCTTCGAGCTGCCGGCGCAGCCGGAGGGCGAGAGCTGCGCCGTGCGGTGGCTGTGCTATTCGGCGTTGCTGCGCGCGTCCAACCCACCGGCGAGGGCGGCCGCAGGCGAACGGCACAGCGCTCTTCATCGACGGCGAGGGGCGGCTCTCGTCGTGCGGCGCGGCTAGGAACTGGCAAATAGGACTCCTTGGCCACGGCGAGGGCGTGACGCGGCTCAACACGCCGACCCGCCTCCCGTCGACGCTGGGCGGTGAGCGCGCCGTGAGCATGTCGGTTGGAAGCTTCCACTGCCTCGCCCTCACCGGCAGCGGGGCTATTTGGAGCTGGGGCCAGGGAGGCTTGGGCGCGCTGGGCCACGGCGACCAGCAGGAGGACCAATGCCAGCCGACGAAGGTTGAGGCCTTGGCTGAGCAGCGCATCATCGCAGTCTCGGCTGGACGCGAGCACAGCCTTGCCCTTACCGCTGACGGAGAAGTCTGGAGCTGGGGCTGGGGAAGGTCAGGCCGGTTGGGCCACGGCGACGAGGAGAAGCAGCTGCTGCCGAAGAAGGTCGAGGCCTTTGCTGGCCAGCACGTCGTCGCTGTGTCGGCTGGAGGGTCGCACAGCCTCGCCATCACCGCCGACGGCGCCGTCTGGAGCTGTGGCTATGGAGACTCTGGCGAGCTGGGCCACGGCGACACGCAGCTACAGCTGCTGCCCAAGAAGGTCGAGGCCTTGGCTGGCCAGCGCGTCGTCGCCGTGTCGGCGGGAGAACATAGCCTCGCCCTCACCGCCGACGGCGCCATCTGGAGCTGGGGCGATGGAGACTTCGGCAAGCTGGGCCACGGCGACACGCAGCTACAGCTGCTGCCCAAGAAGGTCGAGGCCTTCACTGGCCAGCGCGTCGTCGCTGTGGCGGCGGGAGAACATAGCCT
The DNA here is from genome assembly GCF_000372725.1 of Emiliania huxleyi CCMP1516. NCBI lineage: Eukaryota > Haptophyta > Isochrysidales > Noelaerhabdaceae > Emiliania > Emiliania huxleyi. The sequence continues at coordinate 22,217 of NW_005198224.1, read as the reverse complement.
CGCCCTCACCGCCGATGGAGCCGTCTTTACCTGGGGCAAGGGCGAACGTGGCTGCCTAGGCCACGGGGAGGACCTGTCGAACCAGCTGCTGCCCAAGAAGGTTGAGGCGTGGGCGCCGGGGCAGTGAGCAGGGAAGGAGGCGAGGAGCGCAGGAGCCGAAGTTACTGACGTTGCTGCTGTTACAAGCTAGCGGTCCACATCACGGGTACGGGCACCCCCCCTCGAACTCCCCCGTGCTAGGACGACGCGACAGTGTGTACTTCCAACAACAGCTGTGTGTCGACACGCGTCCTGCACGGCCCTCTCCGACTCCCCCCCAGCCCCATTTTTTGGCCGGCGCTTGTGTAATTTTTCTTTTTCCACTTGATTACCGCTCGCGAGGGTCGCCCCCCATATCGGCAGCACCATCCCCGAGTCGGCCGTCGTCACGGCGATTGCGCCGCCACCCTCGGCAAAGCGCAGGAGCGTGGGACCGAGCTCACGCTCCACGGCCGGGATGGCCCGCGAGTCCTCAGACAAGTCGGAGAGGATGAGCGCGTGGAAGCGTCCAGACGAGAGATGGCTCGCCGGCGGGGCGCTCGCCACCCTCCAGGCCAATGCGCTCGTGGTGCAGCCCGCGCCATGCCGTCTCGACGGCTCGGCGCTGCTCGGCGGGCAGAGGCGGGGTGATCAGTGTTGGGGACGACTCCCTCTCAATCAGCAGGAGGTGCTCGCTCATGAAATCGCTGCTCACACCAGTGCACCCCACGAAGAACGTTCTTCCTCACGCCAGCCTTCACAGCAAGAGCGCCGGTCCCGAAGACAGCCCGTGTGCGGCGCTCCTTGGCTGCCCGATCAGCGGCGCGTTGGCGCTCCTCGGCCGCGGAGCCCACGCGCCGGCCTTCGGCGCGCGCCGCGTCAAGAGCGTTGGCCGACTCTGCGGCAGTCAACTATTTGCTTGGTATGGTACGATTCCGCGCGCCAAAGGGAGTGGTGCGGCCCCCCTCCGCCCCACCGCCCGCCTACTTGCTAGGCCCTCCTAGGAGGCTGCAGACACTGACGACAGCGGCCGTCTTCCCGTACCATAACCGCTGCCTCACTGCCCCGGCGCCCGCGCCTCGATCTTCTTGGGTAGCAGCTGGTTCGACCGGTCCTCTCCGTGGCCGAGGCAGCCGGGCATGCCCTTGCCCCAGGTGAAGACGGCGCCGTTGGCGGCGAAGGCGAGGCTGTGATGCGTGCCCGCCTCGACCTTCTTCGGCAGCAGCTGGTCCTGCTGGTCGGCGTGGCCCAGCTTGCCAGCGTAGCCATCGCCCCAGCTAACGAGAGCGCCGTCGGCTGTAAGGGCGAGGCTGTGCTGCCACCCAGTCGATACGATCACGACGCGCTGCCCAACCAAGGCCTCGACCTTCTTGGGTTGCAGCTGCTCCTGCGTGTCGCCGTGGCCCAGGCGGCCGTTGTCTCCCCGGCCCCAGCTCCAGACAGCGCCGTCGGCGGTGAGGGCAAGACTGTGGTTGCCTCCAGCCGAAACAGCGACAACGCGCTGGCCAGAAAAGGCCTCCACCTTCTTCGGCAGCTGCTGGGGCTGCTCGTCGCCATGGCCGAGCTGGCCGTCGGCTCCAAAGCCCCAGCTCCAGATGCAGCCGTCGGCGGTGAGGGCGAGGCTGTGACCATCTCCAGCCGAGACAGCGACGACGCGCTGACCAGCAAAGGCCTCGATTGTCTCCGGCTGCGATTCGCTCTCATCGTCGCCGTGGCCCAACCGGCCATCGAATCCCCAACCCCAGCTCCAGACGGCGCCGTCGACAGTGAGGGCGAGGTTGTGGTACTGTCCAGCCGAGACTGCGATGACGCACCGGCCTGCAAAGGACTCGATCTTCTTGGGCAGCAGCTGCCTCTGATCGTCGCCGTGGCCCAACTGGCCAAGGGCTCCGCGGCCCCAGCTCCAGACAGCGCCGCCGCCGGTGAGCGCCAGGCTGTGGTTGTCTCCAGCCGACACGCTCACGACGCGCTCGCCACCCAGCGTCGACGGGAGGCGGGTCGGTGTGTTGAGGCACGTCACGCCCACACCGTGGCCGAGGAGCTCTTGAGCCAAGCCGCACGACGAGAGCCGCCCCTCGCCGTCGATGAAGAGGCTGTGGTGCCGGCCTGCCGACGCCCTCACCTGCGGGTTGGACTCGCACAGCAACGCGGCAAAGCACAGCCACCGCACGGCGCAGCTCTCGCCCTCTGGCTGCGCCGGCAGCTCGAAGCCGCGCTCTCGCGCCCACAAGCGGATGGCCTCCACCGCGAGCGAGGCGTGGAAGAGCAGCGAGACGGCCGCGACGCGAGCGATGTCGGCGGGGCTGTCGCAGCGAGAGAGGGCGCGCACGAGGATCTCCGTGGGGAGATCGAGGAGGCGGACGGGCGGCGGCGCGTCTGGCGAGGGGGCGGCGGTGGTGGCGGCGGCGAGGCGGCGCGAGCGGCGCCGCGGCGGGGTGGACATCGCGAGGAAAAGAATTTTACACGGCGACGGAAAGAATTTTAGCCGGAAAATTTAAGTGGAAGCTAGAAAAAAGAATTTCGTGCGCGTAACAGGATCTGCAGCAGACGCTGCCGCGATGACGTGAGCTCTGGCCGGAAGACCTCGCGGTCCGCATCAAGCGGGTCGACCCTATCTCTCAGATCTCGAGCGTACACCTCTATGCTTGCGCTGGTCTAGACTGCGGGTGCTAGGTCCTAGTAAGATGCTCGCAGGTCCCGCGAAGCGGTGGGCGGAGGAAGGGCGCGAGCACCAAGCATCATCCACCGCCCGTCCCCGACTCCTCGCTCAACCCATGGGCAGGGCGGAGCGGACGGCGGCCTTTTGAGTGTCGGTGAGCTCTCGAGTCGGGAAGGCCACCTCGAAAGAGATAATCAGATCTCCCTTCTTGCCGGGCTCCTTGCTCTTGGGCATGCCCTCACCCGCGAGCACCTTGGTCGTCACGTTGGAGACGGGCGTCCGCATGTTGAGCCGCTTGACCCGCTCCTGCTCGTCGAGCATTTTGATGTCGTGCGTAAAGCCGCAGAGCGCGTCGCTGAGCGAGATCTTGATGCGGTAGTGTAGGTCGCTGCCCTCGCGGTGGAACCGCTCGTGCTTGGCCTCGCGAATAATGAACACGATGTCCTGCGCGCACGGCGGGGCGCCCGGGGGAGGGACAGCGTACTCGTCGCCCTCGCCCGAGAAGGTGATCCTCGTCCCAGCCTTGAAACCGGGCCGGATGGGCAGCTCGAGGATTTTCTCTGTCGGCCGACCAGGGGTCAGCGACTTGCGCGTCACCTTCATCTTTTTGAGCTTACCGCGGTACAGCTCCTCCAGCGTGCAGGGCAAATTGTGCTCGCGCTCCGGGAGGTGGCAGCGCCTGGCCTTGGGCCTCCCGCCACCACCGCCGCCCATCCCGGCGAGCATCTCCTCGAGCCCGCCGTGCCCATCGAACGGGGTCTCGCCAAACGAGTTTTGCCGCTTGAAGCCGCCGGAAAAGAACTGCGCAAAGATGTCGGCCGGGTCTCCTCTAAACTCATAGCCCGCGCCGCCGCCGCCGCCGTGCGCAAAGCTGCTCCCACCCTGGCCAAAGCCGCCAAAGTGGTGCGTGTCGCCGTCCGAGGCCGGCGGCGGAGGCCCGCCAGCCTTGAGCCCCTCCTCGCCATATCGGTCAAACACGGCGCGCTTGTCCGGGTCGGAGAGGACGTCGTATGCCTCGGCCACCTCCTTGAACCTCTCCTCCGCAGTCTTTTGCTCGCTCTCCGACCTGCCCGCCCATTTGTCGGGGTGCCACTGCACGGCGGCCTTTCGGTACGCCTTTTTGATGTCGGCATCCTTGGCGTCCTTGGCGACGCCCAGCTCTCGATAGTAATCGCGGCCCATCGGCGGTGTCGCGCGAATGGCGTAGGAAGAATTCAACCTCTGGAGGTTCTCGAGGTGGATATCCTTTGGCCGCGTTGGGTAGCGAGGATTGGTGTAACCCGAGCCACGGAGGCGTGTTTTCTGACGGCCGACCGTCAGTGCACGGAGTTGCCCCTTCTCCGACTGCCCCGGCTAGTTCACGAGTTTCGCGGGAGTGACCCCATGCGTCAACCCCGAGACCTAGCGCGGGTGGGTTGGAGGGGGCTCGCCCCGTTCCTCCCCATCGGGCCGCGTGAGCGGCCTCGCCTCGCAGATTCGTTTCCGCGCCTGGGTCAGGCGCGCGGGGCATCCCCCGGGTCGCTCGACCAGCGATCCGAAGAGTGGCCGCTATGCGAAGGAAAGAGTGGGGCCCTCGACGCCTCAGTCCGGCCCTCCGAGGGGGGAAGGGAATTGCGGGGTCCCCTCGGGCGCCTCAGTTCGGCCCTCCCGAGGGCAATGAGTTGCAATTTAGGTTTGGCAGATATTCGTACTCATCAGCAGTCCAAGGCGGCGGCGGCGGCGGCGGCGATGGCGGTGGTGGCGGCGACGGCGGCGACGGCAGCGACGGCGGTGGCGGCGGCGGCGTCGGCGGCGGCGTGGGCGGCGGCGTCGGCGGAGTCGACGGCGGCACCATGCCCACAAAGTTCCGAAGCGACTCGAACTGCTCCACGAGGCTTGCTCCCTCCGCCGTGACAAAGTCCGTCGCGTGCAGCTCGCCGTCGCACGTCAGCTTGCCGCCCCCCTCGCCGGTCAGGCGTGTCGGCGTCATGTCGAGGGAGAAACGTAAATGTAGATGTTTGGAGACGACCGCAGGGACAATGCCGATCCTGGCGTGCGCGTGCGCACCTCAGCTCCGAGGAAAGGCGGCAGCGTCAGGCTCGCGCGGCGGCGCTGATACCACTCCTCATAATCCGCACTGGAAGCGAAGTAGCCGCCGACCTTGACGGAAGCCGTTGGCCCGAGCTCGGTCTGAACCTGGGCCCCCTCCGCGAAACAAAAGCTGATTGGCACCTTTGCGAGGCTCCGATGGAACACGTGGGGGTTGTCGAACCAGACGCCCTTTGTTGATCTCACAACCAAGAAAGCCGACTCGCCCTCGCTCTCATTGAAGTCGACCATGTAGCGCCTCTCGGCGCGCGTCCTGCAGAGCAGAGAGAATGGGGGCCGCCCGTGAGAGGGGTGAGGCAAGGCGCCTGCATTGGTCAGAAGCGCGAACAGCTATGCCATGTGTGGGGTCTGAAATGAGAGGAGAGTGACGGGGGACAAAGCTCGGACGTTGAGCCTGCGGAGGGCGGCGTCACGAGGGAGCGGGCTAAAGTTCATGTCGGGCGAGTGTTGCAGGCGACGAGGGCCAGAGAATAAATAGAGGCCATGCGGGCGAGGGCGAGGGCGAGGGTGGCGGTGTGTGTGTGTGTGGGGGGAGGGGGGGCGCGACGTCAAGGCGCCAAGGCGACGATGTCTGGGCAGAAAGGAGCCGGACGGCTT
>NW_005198224.1:8032-16755 GCF_000372725.1 Emiliania huxleyi CCMP1516 | reverse complement strand
ATGGGGTGCGGGGTTTAGGGAGAGCGCGCGGTCGGCACTTCTCCGGACACGGGCCGCCGCCCTTCATGAGAGCTGAGAGCCCGTCCTTGATGCGGCGAGCCCGAAGAGCGCCGCGTAGGGCTTCTCGCGCAGGCATGGCCGGGTCGAACGCCGCGTCGACTGGAGCGGCGATGACGGCGGTCGGGTCGATGTCGAGGACGGGCCGAGACGTGACAGTGACCGCGCGAACGCCCTGTGCCGCCGGGGAGCAGGTGCGTCATTCAAGTGCTTGAATGGGAGGCACCCACGGGGCGGTAATGCAGCGGCGCACCGCACTCTCGTCCGCGATGTCCGTGTAGCACTCGATGGTCGCCTGCGACAAGCCGCCGCGGTGCGGTTGTAGGCCTTCGAGCAGGTACGCGCAGACGGTACGCCGACCTCGTACTGCGAGGGAAGCGGCAGCGACCGAGGAGGCGACGGTGAAGTGGGCTGCCGGCATGCCGGAGATGGCGACGCGGGCCTGCGCGAGGGCGAGGAGAAGGGTGGAGGCAGGCGGGAAGGCGGGCGGGCGGAGGGGGGAAGACGATCTGGAGGGGGGGAAGGGGGGGGGGGAGGGAGGGAGGGGCGAGGGCGCCGCGGCCGGCACCTTCTCCGGACACGGCCCGCCGCCCTTCATGAGAGCTGAGAGCCCGTCCTCGATGCGGGGACGAGCCCGAAGAGCGCCTCGTAGGGCTCTTCGCGCACACATGGCCGGGTCGAACGCCGCGTCGACTGGAGTCCAGCAAAGAAGAAAGAGTGTGCCCGCCGTGCCGGCGGAGGGAGGCGCTCGCCTTGTTGCCGAAGCTGGCGGTGGCGGGGGCGTCGGCAACCGGGTCGGCGACGTTGAGCGTCAAGGCGACGATGTCTGGGCAGGAAGGAGGCGGACGGCAAAGCGGTGACGGAGTCGGCGGTGGAGAAGTCGGAGGTGAGCGCGGAGAGACCCGAGGCGCGACCGCCGCACGCAGCGAACAAAGAGCGCTGGTCCGCGATGTAGCAGATGTTGTCCGGCACGGAGAGCGTCAAGGGCACGCGCGCGCCAGCCGCCGCCGTTGAGATTCAGTCGCTCGTGGGCTGTGGTCGAGGGTCTTGGGAGTAGGCAGTAGCTGTGCCGCGCGCGCTGTGGGCTGTGGGTCTGTCGTTCGGTGCGTGTCAGATCTAAGATGGGAGTGCATGCGCCGGCAAACAGCGGCAAACCTGGCGTCGTCGCCTACACAAGCAGGGGCGGGGCGTCAGAGCCGGCCGGGCGGAGCGGCGTAGCGAGAGCACGCCTCGATGCTCTCGATGATGAAAGGTTTGGGTGTGATCACACACGCGACGAATTCCCGTCTTCGATTTCTTTTCGCCGGAATTTTTTTCTTTGTATGTGTCATGAGAGAGTAGTGCAACTTGCCGCACAAATTCGCCCCCTCTCTCTCGAACGACACACAGACACAAACAAGCTCACAAGACACACAGCCAGCTGGCTGCCACACACCCTGAGTTGGCGTACACATAACTCAAGGCCGCGCACCCCCCCTGTCGTCTCCCCCAGCCAAGTCGCCGAAGGAACAAACACGGGCACAACAACACAACAGACGACAGGGGCGAGCGCGTGAGGCTGGAGCAGTCTTGCTCCTCCTCTAGCAATCGCCGCCGACCGCGAGGCCGGACTAGACCGTGTGTGGGGTCATGTGAGGTGTCTCTGGTCACTCTCCTCAGGGGCTAGCCGCCGGCCGCTAGCCCTATCTCGCACTCACTGGCGGTGACAATTCTATGGGTGAGCGTGTGCGAGTAGAGGCGCGTGAGCCGATTCTTGATCGCATGCCATTGGCATATAACTTGGCTTGGCGTGCGACCTCAGCGCGCCCGCCGTCAGCTCGACGGGGCGCGCATGTCAGCGATCGCACGCTCTGGCCTGTCTGGTCTTAGATCGTTATTTTGAGAGTAGACTCGAGTTGCCCCCCTCGTCAGTCCTGCACGAAGCTTCCGCTCCGAGAATACGTACGGAATACAAGGGGGGGGGGTGGCGAATACGTCAGAACGGGGGGGAAATACGGAATACAAGGGGGGTGGCGAATACGTCAGAAGTACGTACAGTCAGAAGCACGTACAGAATACAAGGGGGGTGGCGAATACGTCTGAACTGTGTGGTACGTAGGGGCGCAGCGGCGGGCAGGCGTGTGGTTAGGCACCCGGGCAGCAAACCATGCGAGATGACTCGGGATTGCCCGAGACAGCCCGAGATTACCCTAGATTACCCGACACGACCCAAGATCACCCGAGATTACCCGAGATCACCCGAGACGACCCAGGAGCACCCGAGATTACCGGAGATTGCCCGAGACGATCCGAGATTACCCGAGATTACCCGAGATTACCCGAGTCGGCTCGAGATTACCCGAGATTACTTGAGATTCCCTAGTTTGCCCGAGATCACTCGGGATTGCCCAAGATAGCCCGACCTCGAGGCTACCCGAGCTCGAGATTACTCCACGCGACTGGCGTGTGAATAGCCTCGAGCAATCGACGGTTGGGCGAGGCCCTTGATTAGTTAATAATTAGGTGAGGACATGTCATCACAGGGCCCTGACGTGTGAATAGCCTCGAGCAATCGACGGTTAGGCGAGGGCCTGAGCGTGTTTGTGGTGTTGGTGTGGCGTCTGAGCTTGGATCTGTGACTAAAGCCGGTTACCACTGATGGATCCCCACCCGAATAACACAGGCAGCCGGCGCAATCCGCAACATCACCGTCGGAGAAGATCAGCTGGCCATCGGCCGCAAGCAGGCGGGCGTACGCGCGGGCGCGGTGGCGGCGGTGTGTGAGGCGCTACGCTCTCCGGAGGTGGCTGCGGACGAGGAGGACGTCGAGATGTGCATCTCCGCGCTGCTCAACCTGTTCAGCGAGGTGACCGCCCGTGCCTTTGAGGAGCAGCTGCGCCCCGCCGGGGGCATCCGCGGGCTGCTGCGCGGCAGCGTCCTCCCATCGCTCAAGACGCACGCGAAGGCGGAGGGCGTGCTGATGTTTGGCATGTCGGCCCTCAACACCTTCACCCTCTCCGCCGAGTGCGGCCGCGACAAGCAAGAGCGTTGCCGCCAAGCGATGACCGACGGCGGCGTGGCGGCGCTGGTGAGCATCCTCCGCTCGCACCCGCGCCACGAGACGCTTCGCAACGGCTCCCTCGCCACCCTGCTGGGGTGGTACGAGGCCTCTGCGAAACCTCCAGCCGCGCAGAGGAGCGCAGCGAACGGCGGCGACGACGAGGCCTGCCCCGTCCGCGTGGAGTACATCGAGGCGGGCGTCCTCACAGCCGCGCTGCGTGTGCTCAAGACCACCAATGGCTGCGTCGAGCACGCCTACGAGCTGATTGGCTGGCTGATGAAGACGCACCCGGGCGGTATGGAGCCCTCAGCTGCGGAGCTCTCCGAAGCTGTGCGGGCGATCTTCCCCGACCCCGCCTCCTTTCGCCGGGCCCTTGCCAATGCCGCCAGTCGCGCCTCGGCTGGCAGTTAGGCTCACGAAACAGGCGGTCTCTCCGACAAGGCGACACTTCAGCGTACACGTATAGGAATAGGTTTTTCATAGAATCTGTTGGAGTTGTGTGGGCAGATTTTATGTGCGGTGGTACGGCTCTAGTGGCCGCCGCGCTATCTCGTCGGCGAAGCCCTCGTGCTTCCTTGATCACTCGAGATCACACGCACTCATTGGTCCCAGGCTAGCTCACCCGCCACCCCTGCACCCCGCGCCCCTGTTAGCGCACGTGGCGGCCTGGCAAGAAGCATTCCGATCCACCCGCCGGCAGAGCGCCCAGCGGCAAGCACGGCCCTTGTCCACACCGACGACCGCGCACTCCTTGAGCGCCGGCCTCGCCGCCGTCACCGCCACCCACTGGTGTGTGCTGGCGCAGCTCACGTCCGCTGCACGTCGCGGGGGCGGGTGCCGCCGCCGCCGCCGAAGGGCCGAGCCACCGTTCACGGTACCTCGCGTACAGCATTGCGTCGTGCGGCGCGGCGTCGCGGACGGCAGCGCGGAAAGCCGCGTCGCCCTCCGCCGTCCACGTCTTGCCGTCGCTGAAGCCGCTGTGGTTCCGCTTCGCCGCAAACTCGGGGCGGAACCACGCTGACTTGTGCGTGTGGCCCGGATCGACGCAGTGCGGCGGCATGGCCCCACTTTTTTATTTGGACCAGGCGGGCAGCCGAGGCGCATCCTGCCGCAGAGCTCGCGCATGAAGGCGGGGAGGGCCTCGGTCACGCCCACCACGTCCACCCTCCGCAGAAGCTCCTCTGCCTTTTCGAGGTCGGTCTTGTTTGAGCCAGGAAGCACCCCCTTGGCCAGCAGCCACGTCTGCAGGTTTGGGTTCCGCGTCGCAAACTCCGCCGCCGAGGCGCACTCGCGAGTGTACTTGCCCGGGTTGGGAACGCGAAAGTCGTGGCAGATTCCGGGGCCGTAGTAGAGCCACCAGCTCGCGTAGAGTGCGACCGGCTCCCGCAAGGTGAGGGCCAGCAAGACGGAGGCGCGGAAGACGGAGGCCAGCAAGACGGAGGCTTGATCAAGTCGATTGTCTGCTGCCAAGACCTTTCTACCTACCTACCTACCGCACACTCGGTGTCATCTCTTCACCTTCACACTGGTCGAGTCATAGGTGCGAGGGGCGTGGACGGCGGAGCTGGATCACACCAATCGTGGTCTGTACTGCTACGCATATGCACAGAGGCCCATATGCATACGCATCACATTACGCCCTCTCGGGATATCCCGCCATATCCCGCCATATCCCGCCATATCCCGCCATATCCCGCCGCGGATACCGCGAAAGAAACCGGCCAGCCTAGGCATACCACCCGCACCTACCACGCACGTGGCGGCCGACGCCGCCGCCGAGACCGCTGCATGTCACTCCCCTTTCTCCCGGCCGAGGAGCGAGGTGGGGCGGGGCGCGCGCGGGTGGCGGCGGGTGTGCGGGATGTCTGTGGGCCCGAGAGCGATATACCATGTGCGCCTTGCTTTGTTTCCTAACATCGAAGGCAAGCTCAAAAAGAACATTTTTGTTGAGGACGTAGCTGTGAGCGCTGTCAGAGCGGTGTTTCGACACCGATATCGTTCATCCTATACTTCACAGGTAAGTGTAAGCGGAGCAGCTGAGTAGATACAGCGAATCCTTTGTGTTCACACCTGCAAGAGCAGGTGTGAACCGATTTCGGCGTTAGCCGTCGGTATGTCTTGACCCCCCCCCCCCGGGGGGACGTGTCCCCCTTCAGCAGGCCAAGAGGACACCTGTTGAGGTAAAGGTACATGTCGATGTCTCTCGCCGACGCCACTCGACTTTTAGCCGACCTCGCCGACCAGACGGCGACGCTCTCGCCGACCGGCTCCGAGACTCTGGACGTGGGCGGCTGGCAGGTCGTCGTCGCCGACGGGCACGCGGTGCTGCCTGAAGGCATGATGCACCTGCCGGACCGGGCGTTCCGCAACCGCGCCTCTCTCGTCTCGGTCGCCTTCCCGCGCAGCCTTGCCTCCATCGGCAGCAACGCCTTCGAAGGCTGCTCCTCGCTCTCCTCCATCGACCTCCCTGCCGGCCTCACCGCCATCAACAACCACGCCTTCCGCCGCTGCTCCGCCCTCTCCTTGCCCTGTGTCCGACCCCTTTTGCGCAGCAACACCTTAAACTTTTAGGCCCTCCAAATTCGGGTCGGAGCGTAGCGGAGTGGGCCCCGAGTTTGAAAAGGGCGACGGACGCTTGCGTCCTAGCCTCCAGCAACGCCTCCCTCCCCGGCGCAGAGGGGCCCCCGGAGGGATGCTCAACCGCTCCACGCCACGCCGCTTGCGGCGGTCCTATTCCCAGCTCCGCTGAGGGCCCGTGCGTTATTTCTTTCTCCGGTGTACCTGTGTTAGTGCCAGTGCGCGCCAGTCCCGTGCCCAGTGTTGTGCGCGGGAGGCGCGAGGAAATTCTTTTGTCTAAATTCTTTCTCCTCCACCGGTCCTCGGGTCATGCACGCAGTGCTGCCGGTCTCGCTGGCCCTGCTTTCGCCTCGCTCGCCAGCCCTCGCCTCGACGCCGGCATGGACCGCTTCGCCTCGCATAGCTCGGCCGGCGGTCATGCTGGCCGCGCCGCGCGACGACAGCCCCTCCTCGCTCTTCTCGCCAGAGAGCTGGACTGAGAAGGGCTTCGACGGCGTCCAGCGGCTGCCTGCCGCCTGCCGCGCGGCGGAGGCGACGACGGCGGAGGCGGAGCACCTAGCGCTCGCCTTCCTCTCTCAGGACGCCGACTCCGTCGTCGCTCGCACCCTCTCCAAGGCGGGCTCCTCCGCGGCTTCGCTCAAGCGGCAGCTTGAAGACTTCAGCGCTCGGCAGCCCAAGGTGAAGGGCGCGGCGCCGGAGCAGCCGTCGGTCGGCGCGTCGCTGCTCGCGCTGGTGCGCGGCGCCAACAACGAGCGAGCCGCGCTCGGCGACGAGTTCCTCTCCGGTGACGGAGCTCACTCCTTCCGGAAGCCTCCGGACCCTTCCCAGACCCTTCCAGCACCCTTCCCTCTCCCCGCCACACCGTCGCCCGGACCTCCCACCCCGTTCCGCTCCGCCAGGCGAGCACGTGCTGATCGCGCTCGCCGAGGAGCCTCGCTGCGGCCGCGCGGCGCTGCGGGCGGGAGGGGCTCTGCGCCGCTCGGTCCGCTGCGGGAGCCGTCGGCGGAACCTTCCGTGAACTTTCCTCTGCAGGCGGAGGGTCTCGACGCGGCCAAGCTGCGGACTGCGGCGGACGAGGTGCGTGGCGGGCGCAAGATCAGCTCAAAGGACCCGGAGGCCGCCTACGAGGCGCGCGAGAAGGCCGACGCTGCCGCCTGGAGGAGCCTTCCCTCTTAGCCTTCCCGGGGCCTTCCTGCAGGCGCTGGAGAAGTACTCGCGCGATCTCACGGCGGAGGCAAAGGCTGGGCGGCTCGACCCGGTCATCGGCCGCGACGACGAGGTTCGCCGCGCGATGACCGTCCTCTCTCGGCGCACCAAGAACAACCCGATTCTGCTCGGCGAGCCCGGGCGTGGGCAAAGGCAGGAGCGATCGAGCCGTCGACGGACGGATTGACCCATCGGCTGATTAGGCGAGCCGGGTGTGGGCAAAACGGCGATCGCCGAGGGCCTCGCGCAGCGCATCGCCGCGGGAGACGTGCCCGAGAGCTTGCGCGGCCGCAGGCTGCTCGCGCGGTGGGGGGAGGAGAGAGACGCGTCGCATCGTTCTCGCCATTCCTGCTTGGCGCTGCAGGCTGCTCGCGCTGGACATGGGCGCGCTCGTCGCGGGCGCAAAGTACCGAGGCGAGGTCGAAGGCGGCTCGTGGCGGGGTGGTGTGGGCGGCGCTTCGTCACGCCTCTAGCTGTGGGCAGGCGAGTTCGAGGAGAGGCTCAAGGCGGTGCTGAACGAGGCGACCGAGGCCGAGATGCGCCGAGATGCGCCGAGATGCGCCGAGATGCGCCGAGATGCGCCGAGGTGCGCCGAGGTGCGCCGAGGTGCGCGGAGGTGAGCAAAGATGAGCCGAGAGTCTGTGCTGCGCGAGGTGACCGAGGCGGACGGCGCCATCATCCTCTTCATCGACGAGATCCACACCGTCGTCGGGGCCGGGAAGGCGGACGGCGCGATGGACGCCGGCAATCTGCTCAAGCCAGCGCTCGCGCGCGGTCAGCTGCGCTGCATCGGCGCGACGGCGAGGCGCGGCGGCAGCGAGGGAGCGGCGTCTCCGTCAGGCCCACCGCTGTGCGCAGGCGCGACGACGCTGGACGAGTACCGGCAGCACATCGAGAAAGACGCGGCGCTCGAGCGGCGCTTCCAGCAGGCCGCCGTGGCCGGTGGCGGAGGCGACCGCGCTGTGGTCCATGCCTCTCTCCTCCTCCCATCCGCAGGTCTTCGTGGCCCAGCCGACGGTGGAGGCGACCACCGGCATCCTGCGCGGCCTCAAGGAGCGGTGCGAGCAACAACCTCCACCTGCTGCGTCGCACCGGCATCGCCGTGCGGGAGGAAGGAGCGGATGAGTCGGTCCTGATGCGTGCAGGTACGAGCAGCCCGCCACGGCGTCGCCTTCAGCAGAGAGTGGACGACTCGCTCACCACGGGCGAATCCTCGCCAAAGGTACGAGCTCCACCACGGCGTCGCAATCTCGGACGCGGCGCTGGTGGCCGCGGCGGCCCTCTCCGACCGGTACATCTCGGAGCGCTTCCTGCCCGACAAGGCGAGGCCGTCCCGAGACGGCTGTGGACGGCGCGCCAGCTGTGAGCGGCGCCCTCCTCGCAGCGCTCGCACCGCCGTGACCAGGCGATCGACCTCGTCGACGAGGCGGCGGCGAAGCTCAAGATGGACGCCACGTCGCGGCCGCAGGCGAGGAGCTGAGATGGAGCCGAGACGAGCCGAGAGGAGCTGAGAGCAGCCGAGAGGAGCCGAGAGGAGCCGAGAGGAGCCGAGAGGAGCCGAGAGGACGCCACCCCGCGGCCGCAGGCGCTAGACCGGGGGTGTGGGGGGGGGTGGGGTGGGGGGTGGGGGGGGTGGGGGGGGGGGGGGGGCCTTTTGAACGGGCCCTGACCAAAGGGCCCCCCCCCCAGGCCCTGGACGAGGTGGAACCCCCCTTGGTCCAGGCCGGAGGAGGGAGGAAACCTCCCTCACCCCTGGGGAGATGCGGGGAGATCCCGGGGACCTTTGGGGGGGTAGGCCAAGATGGAGGATTTCTCCTTCCCCAAGGAGGCGGCCCCCGACCCG
>NW_005198224.1:0-7794 GCF_000372725.1 Emiliania huxleyi CCMP1516 | reverse complement strand
GAGAGAGAGAGAGAGAGAGAGAGAGAGAGAGAGAGAGAGAGAGAGAGAGAGAGAGTGGAGAAGCGTACCTTCCCTCACCGTACGCGGCCGAGTCCCGCGCCCAGCATGTACTGCGACCTGTCCCGGACGTGTCCCGGACCTGTCCCCCTGCAGGCGGCGGAGCTCAAGTACCGCGACTTGCCGGAGCTGCAGGCGCGGCTGCGGGCCAAGCGAGAGGCCCTCCGAGAGCACTAGCCGGCTGACTAGTAGTTCGTGCCGAACAGGCGCAGCTGCGGGCGAAGCAAGAGGCGCTCGCCGCGGCCGACGGCGGCGAGGCGCTCACGCGCACCACCGTCGGCGAGGAGGGCGTGGCGGCGGTGGGTGGGGCGGGCGTGCCTTCGCACGGCGCATGGCTGTGTGAGCAGGCGAGGCGAGGGGTCCGCCGGCCGAGAGAGCGCAGCTGTGAGCAGCGTCTCTTCACACCTGCAGCTGTGGGCAGGCGAGGAGGACGTGGCGGCCGTGGTGTCGCAGTGGACAGGCGTGCCGCTCAAGAAGATGCTGGCGACCGAGGCGCAGCGCAGATCCGCGCGCTGGCCGACCCGAGATTGGCCGAGATTGGCCGAGATTGGCCGAGATTGGCCGAGGGTAGGCGCAGAAGATCCTCACGCTGGCCGACCAGCTGCGGCAGCGGGTGGCGGGGCAGGACGACGCGGTCGAGGCGGTGGCCGAGGCGATCCAGCGCTCGCGCGCGGGGCTGAGCGACCCGGACAAGCCAACGGCGTCGCTCATGTTCCTCGGCCCGACGGGGGTGGGCAAGACGGAGCTCGCAAAGGCGGTCGGCGGGCGCGAGCTCCGAATCGATTGCTGTGTCCTTCGGTGAGCGGGTCACTATGTACCGCCAGGCGGTCGCGGACGCGCTTTTCGACTCGGAGGAGGCGATGGTGCGGATCGACATGTCCGAGTACATGTCGCAGGAGAGCTTAGTTCACCAGTCAATCAGTTCATCAAGTAGTCGATTCATCAAGAGTGCGTGTGTCGCAGGAGAGCGTCTCCCGGCTGCTCGGCGCGCCGCCAGGGTACGTGGGATACGAGGAGGGTGGCCAGCTGGCCGAGGCGGTGCGGCGGAGGCCGTACTCGGTCGTGCTTCGACGAGGTGGACACGGCGGTCTCGGGCAACCTCGGGCAACCTCGACCACTCTCCTGTAGGTTGTGCTCTTCGACGAGGTGGACAAGGCGCACCCGGAGGTCTTCAACGTGCTGCTGCAGGTCCTCGACGGCGGGCGCCTAGCTAATCAGTAGTTGGATGCACTCGTCATGGTTGACGAATCAGGTCCTCGACGACGGGCGCATCACCGACGGGCAGGGGCGGACGGTCAACTTCAAAAACACGATCATCATCCTCACCTCCAACGTGGGGGCGCAGGCCGTCCTCGACGCCGACGTCGACCTCGTGGCAGGAGAGCGCGACGAGGCCGAGGTGCGGCTGCGCGTGCTCGACGAGCTCCGGTCTCGCTTCCGGCCCGAGTTCCTCAACCGGCTCGACGAGCTGGTCCTCTTCCGGCACTCATTCAAAGCAGTTGTCGATGCGTTATGAGTTGTTAATCAGGCTCGACGAGCTGGTCATCTTCCGGCCGCTCCGCAAGGCGCAGCTGCGCACCATCGCGCTGCTCGCGCTGCGCGCGCTCACGGGGAGGCTCAAGGCGCGGCAGATCTCGCTGCACCTCCCCGACGACGCGCTGGGCGTGCTCGTCGACCTCGGCTGGAACCCGGAGTACGGCGCGAGGCCGCTCAAGCGCACCATTCAAAAGGTGTTACCCCACATCTCCCCGCATCTCCCACCATATCTCCCCCTACCTCTCGACCACCATTGAACAGGAGCTCGAGGCGCCGCTCGCGCGCGCGCTGCTCGCCGGCGAGATCCGCGACGGCGACGACGTCGAGATCCACGTGGACGCGGCGTCGTCGCGGCTAGCCGTGCGCGTCGTGGGGCATAGCGGCGTGGCAGCGTAGCTTGTACTACAAAGGCGGAGGGGGAGGGAGTGGAAGGGCACTAGCGCCCCACCTCGCCGATCCTATCTTCAGCCACATCACTACGGCTTTACATTTTCCTCTTTGCCAATGTCACATTGGCATAGAGCCGTACGTCAAACTTGAAGTTATTAACTTGATGGGGATTCGCGCCCCCGGTTAGGAAGTACGCTGACTAAAAAAGATTCAGGTGTCCGGTTTGCAAATCAACTTCCCTCCCCAAACCGCTTTCCCCGGACCCCCCGCGGCATCTGGGGCCGGGGGCCGTGCTCACAGTCACACGTGCACAACGTGCAACACGCCAATCCGAATGGCCATCGATGTCCGGTCTGCATCATCTATCCCCCCGACTGTCTCCCGTGTGTCTCCTTTCGCCCAGCCAGACCCTGACCCCACTTCCCCCTCCCCCGCCCTGCCCGCTCCGACGCTCTTGTCCCAAGCGTACGAAGCGCGCCGAGAGACGCAGACCCCCCCCCCCCCCCCCCACCGCCGCTGTGCGTCGTGCTCCGCAGCCGCAGGGTCTGCTGCTCTCTCTGCCGTGCTCGCGCGGCGGTCCCGCAGGAACCCGCGCCCTTGCCGCCCGGCCGGGGCTGGAGAGGCTCAGTAGAGAGGTGGATGCCGCGCTCCTCGCACACGGCCACCAGCTCAGGCTGCTTGTAGTTGTTGTAGTCCACGTAGAGCGTCTGCACGCGAGGGAAGGTGCGATGAGCATTGGGCGGGGGGAGGGGCGTGTGGCGAGGGGGGCGTCTCGCGCCTTCAAGCTCGGGGCGGCCCCCTCCTTGTGAGGGCGGCGGCCAGCGCCTTGCAGCCCTCGTCGCCAATCTTGTTGTCGTGGAGATAGAGCTCCTCGAGCCGCGGCGCTGCCCCCCCTCGCGAGGACCTCCGCCAGCTGCGCCGCCTCCGCGTCGCCCCAGCCGAGGCCGCGGTAGATCAGCACGGTCGCCTTGCCAAACTGCTCCTCGAAGGCGTCCTTGTACAACCCCTTCACCAGCGGCTTGTCGTCCTTGCCGTTGGTGAAGCTCTTCGTCTCCAGCTCCGCCGCGAACGCAGACGGCAGGAGGAGGTGAGGAAGCTCGAACACGAGCCGAGCGAAGCGGAGGCAGCGTCTGGCGCGACGAGCGACTTTGCAGTAGCAGCGGCGACGGCCGCGACACCAGCCTCGGTTGGTAGATCACGTAAATCAGCAGGCTGGCCACCAGACGGCGCGGCGGACGGCGGCGCGACGGACGGAGAGGCGGGCGGCGGAGCCGATGGCGGGAAGCTCGAACACGAGCCGAGCGAAGCGGAGGCAGCGTCTGGCGCGACGAGCGACTTTGCAGTAGCAGCGGCGACAGCCGCGCGTCTCGCAGGTTGGGGTTCCGAAACCACCACAGGTGCACGTGTCGCCATACAGTAGAGCGCCGCAGATGCTGCAGTAGGGCCACAAGCGGCGGCACTCGGTGCATCGCACAGCTTGGTGGAGGCGCCCTCTGTCGTTGGCGCAGCGAGAAGTAGGCATCGCAAACGCGGCGTGCATGAGCAGGAGCGCCGGAAAGTGGCACGCCGAGCTCATGCTTTACGGTAGCGGGCGATGAGGTCTGTCATGCTGGTCATCTGTCAGCCGGTGTGTGGGTGGTGCGTCCGTAAGCATGCAGGCATACCACAGGTATACAGGCATAATAATACAGGTATATGAGCTGGTGCTTCGCCGTTGTATCTCTCCCTGTCCGGCGTGGTGGCTCTCTCGCTCGCGTCCCGTTCTCGTGCCGGCCGCACGCCGTCGTGTCTCGCGCTTCCTCGCGTGCGCGGGCCTCGGCGGGCAGCACCTCGTCTGGTGCTCTGCTAGTCGCTAAATGTGGTGCTGTTTGGCGCATTGTGGCAGGGCTACTGGCACGCGGAGCTGGGGTATCCACCCGTCTCAGCTCGCTGCCGATCTCTACTACTACCTCCCGCGTGGCGTGCACGGGAGGCGTCGGGTATCCCGTGTGCCCGGCGGGCGGGGCGCGCACCATGCTGCTTGAGGGTGATCGTCGGGCGCTCCGTTAAGGCACGAGGGCTGCCCCGGACCGATTTACGCCCCGGCGGGGATGGATTTGCGGGTTTCCCCGTGCCGCGAGACTTGGGCGGTATCTCCCGCGATGTGTCGCGGACAAACCCAAGTAGACGCCCCTTGGGCGGGATCGCGTCTTACTTACACAAGAGGAACTATAACACATCGCTAGTCATGTACAATCATGAGAACTGGGTCCAGGCCCCATAGTGAGGTGGTCTCCCAGTCTAGCGCACCTCGCGCCCGGCGGGCGGCGACCTGTCCGTCCACCGACCCCTCCGCCCGCGCGTGCCAACGCCGCCTCCACCGCCGAGTCGAAGAGCCGATGTAGACCCGTCGTCCGTCCACCGTGTGGTACGCCGCGAAGCGGCCCGACGCCCAGGGAAGTCGGCAGCCGCGCGAGCCCGACGCCTGCTCCTGCTTGCGCACGCCTGCGTAGCCAGTGCTGCTGCGACTCGAGAGGTGCAGCCGCCAGCCCTGCGCCTCTGTCACCACCGCCGGCGCCTCCCCCGCGGGGCCCATGTGGGATGGACCTGCGAAAGCGCGGGGAAGGGAGAGTGCATTCAGAAGGCAGAACCTGAGCACAAGTGGGGGGCTTGCTCGCGAGCCTTGACTTGCATCGACTTGATTACAACGCGGAGCCATCGCGGGTAGCCAGAGGCGGCGGACCGATCAGCATGGGCGGCGTGTCATTCTGCAGTCGATCGCCGCCGAGCGGCATAGCGGCGCCGTCGCGGGTAACCAAAGGCGGCGGGACGGCGGGAGAGGGCGGTGGTGCGGGCGGTGATGCTGATGATGTGGCCATTGGCCGCCGCCGCGTCCTCTTTGCGAGCGCTCTCGACTTCCGTCCCTTTTTACGCTTGTCCCCCCCCTTGCTCGTGTGTCTGACTTTTCGCCGGGTCAGGCCACTTGCTGTCGGCCGTCTACTTGGGTTTGTTAGCTGTGAAGTGGTTTCCCCAGAGACGAATTCTTCTTTCTGTGTGTGCCAGTCCGCGCCAGTCCGCGCCCTTGTCGTGCCAGTGTGCTGTGAGAGAGTTCTTGTGGAGGAATTCTTCTTTCTGGCGGCATGAGTTTCTGGCGGCATGAGCGGCGCCGTTAGCCTACCGTCAGACCTCGCGGTGGGCGACCTGGGCTCGCTGCGCGCCCTCCTGTCCGGGCGGCGGACGCGCGGCACTCTCGACGCGCGGCTCGACACCGACACGCAAGACACGCTGCTCACCTGGGCCGCTCGGCACGGGCAGGCCGAGGCGGTGCGGCTGCTGCTCGAAACCGGCGCGAGCGTCGGGGCGACTGACGGCGAAGGCGCGTCCGCACTCGCACTCTCGTGCGAGGCGGGCCACCTCGAGTGCGCCCAGCTGCTCCTCGCCTCCGGTGCGGCCGTCGACCAGGCTGAGGACGGTGGTTTTTTCGGGGGTTGCACGCCGCTGCTCATGGCGTGCCAGGAGGGACAGCTCGAGTGCGCCAGTCTGCTTCTCGAGGCGGGCGCGGCGGTCAGCCAAGCCCGCAACGACGGCGTCACGGCGCTGTTCATCGCGTGCCACTTCGGCCACGTCGAGGTCGCCCGGCTGCTTCTCGAGGCGGGCGCGGCGGTCGACCAAGCCGAGGAGAATGGCGCCACGCCGCTGTACATCGCGTGCGAGATGGGCCACCTCGAGATCGCCCGGCTGCTGCGCGATACCGGTGCTTCGGTCAACCAGGCCGCGGTGAACGGCGTCACGCCACTCTTCGTTGCGTGCCTCAAGGGCCACCTCGAGTGCGCCCGGCTGCTTCTCGAGGCCGGCGCGGCGGTCAGCCAAGCCCGCAACAACGGCTACACGCCGCTCTTCATCGCGTGCCAGAACGGCCACGTCGAGTGCGCGCGGCTGCTTCTCGAGTCGGGCGCGGCGAAGGACCAAGCCGACGAGCAAGGCGTCACGCCGCTGCTCTTCGCGTGCTGGCAGGGCCACCTCGAGTGCGTCCGGCTGCTCCTCGAGGCTGGCGCGGCGATGAACCAAGCCCGCGACAACGGCTCCACGCCGCTGTTCATTGCGTGCCAGGAGGGCCACCTCGACGTCGCCCTGTTGCTCCTCGAGGCTGGCGCTGCGGTCGAACAAGCCACGACCCAAGGCGTCACGCCGCTGCTCATGGCGTGCCACCAAGGCCACCTCGAGGTCGCCAAGCTCCTCTCCTCCTACGGCGCCTCCCGCGCCGCAGTGCCAACCGTTGGCACGCCCGAGGAGGTCGCAAACAGCCGCGGCCACACCGACCTCGCCGCCTGGCTGGTCGCCAGCCGCGGCTGGACGCCGCTCGCGCACCTTGAGAGCCTCACCGCCGCCCGCGCTCTCTCCCTGCTGCGCAGCGGCGCAAGCCTGCACGAGGGCGAGCCGACGCCGCTGCAGCGCGCCGCGGGCGGCGAGGGCGAGGCGGCGGCGCTGATCCGGCGGGCGGCGGCGCCGTGGTCGCCGGCAAGCCACTCGCTCTTCCCCGCGGCGGCGCGCGCGCGGGCGGCGCTCCTCGTCCGCTCGCTCTACGAGATCCACGAGCGGCACCATCTTGACTCGGCAGGAAACACGAACGGCATCGCGGCGCGCGACTTTGTCACGTGCGTGCTGCGCTTCGCGATCACGCGCGAGACGCAGTAGCGTGGCGCGCGCTCGCACTGCCGCGCGCGGTGGCGCGAGGCCCAAGAACAGCCGGTCAGTGCAAGGCTCAGGATTCGTCTCTTTCCCATGGTCTCGGCGCAAGGGGCATGGGTCACGGCGCAAGGGGGAGTCGCAGCGCTCCGCCCGGTGCTCTGCACTGCAAAATCAGATTCTGCAGGTGATGTGTAAGACTGTAAGTGTCAGGCGGGCGTCACTTTTGGGCTGTCGTTCTATCTGGGGCAGCGCTCGAGCGGACGAGTCCGGAGATACCGTAAGCTTGCGATATAAATACATTTTTCAGAACAAATCCGGCGCGGCACACGCGCACGGGCGCATGTGCAATGCAAGCGGCGGTCGTCACGACTCACGAGCTCGGGGTGGGCGCCTTTCGCTTCGGCGGCCGATCCCACGCATAGGGGTCGGGAGGGGTCGCCAAACAAATAAATTCGGAGCGACAAAAACAACTAAATTCCGGGCGCACAAAAACCCTGAACAGCTCGAGCCTGACTCGCTGACGCTGCGAGCGTTGCCCTCCTCGGGCGCGACGCACACTCGGCGATGCGGTCCAGGACTTCGACCACGGCCACTCATCATCATCTTCCCACCGACTTCGGCGCATGAGATCGCGTCGGTCGCAGACCGTTCAACCGGCAGGGCTGCGGAGGCTGTTTTGCTGAAGACAGTTAGGGTACTGCTGTGAACAGTGCAAGCAAACCAACAAACGGAACTAACGTAAGGGTTAGGGTTAGGGTTAGGGTTAGGGTTAGGGTTAGGGTTAGGGTTTAGGGTTAGGGTTAGGGTTAGGGTTAGGGTTAGGGGGTAGGGGTTAGGGTTAGGGTTAGGGTTAGGGTTAGGGTTAGGGTTAGGGTTAGGGTTAGGGTTAGGGTTAGGGTTAGGGTTAGGGTTAGGGTTAGGGTTAGGGTTAGGGTTAGGGTTAGGGTTAGGGTTAGGGTTAGGGTTAGGGTTAGGGTTAGGGTTAGGGTTAGGGTTAGGGTTAGGGTTAGGGTTAGGGTTAGGGTTAGGGTTAGGGTTAGGGTTAGGGTTAGGGTTAGGGTTAGGGTTAGGGTTAGGGTTAGGGTTAGGGTTAGGGTTAGGGTTAGGGTTAGGGTTAGGGTTAGGGTTAGGGTTAGGGTTAGG
>NW_005198225.1:0-1632 GCF_000372725.1 Emiliania huxleyi CCMP1516 | reverse complement strand
AGCTGATCCAGCTCGAGGAGGAGATCGAGAGGAAGCAGGCGGAGATTCAGAAGCAGCACGAGGAGGGCGGAGGCAGGTAGGGCCGTTCTGAGTGAGTCTGCGAGGGCACCGCTCTCCTGAGGTGAGAGACTCGCACAGCCACCCCTGGTGGCTGGAGGTGCGATTGAATGGAGCATGAGCACGAGCGTGCAGGAGCATGACCACCGGGGCATGCCGAGAGAGGAGGGACACGCGCACGATCTTGGTGTGAGGCCGCCTCGATACGTGCGAGAAGTACAGGCTGCGGAGCGTGAGATGTACTGGGTTGAGCGTACGTATCCGACTCCAAGCGGGTGTTCTAGTTACTCTGCAGGTATGTTGTTGGCTAAGAAGAGAGCGATTCTAAGATCAGGCCTGCCACTGGGCGAAAATCGGCCGTCCCTCAGTGCTTCCAGCCTGCCCGCTTCAGTTTCCTCAATTGGCTCGAATTTTGCTTGTAGAAAAAAGAATAGCGCCGATCGCGGGCCGCCGGAGCGGGCATTTCGTATTGTTCTCCCTGGCGTGCGCGAGTCGCTCGTCCTAGGGAGCGAACTAGTGCGAGTCACTAGTGTACTCGAATGCAAGCGAAGG
This sequence comes from Emiliania huxleyi CCMP1516, assembly GCF_000372725.1. Taxonomy (NCBI): domain Eukaryota; phylum Haptophyta; order Isochrysidales; family Noelaerhabdaceae; genus Emiliania; species Emiliania huxleyi. The sequence continues at coordinate 1,023 of NW_005198225.1, read as the reverse complement.
GTAGCTCTCGTCTGCTGCTGCTGCTGCTGCTGTTGCTCTCGCTAGTACTGCTGTTGCTATTGAAGCTGCTGTCTAGTCGCTACGCAGTTGTCGCGCTGTCTGTTAGCTACGGTTGCTGTGCTAACGTGCGCATCGTGTTCACGCACACCGCACCACTTTCCGCCCTCGAAGGATAGGAGTGGTGCATTCGGGTGCGCATCGTGTTCACGCACGTGTGTGTGCTACCGCAGAGTGGCCTGGAGGCGACAGATTGCTTCGTAGAAGCGCTCCTATGCCTTGTCCCCGGGAGGTGTCGCAGCGTGCGAGCGGTCGTCGTCGCTCCGAGCTGGCCAAGCGTATTGGCGGGTCGCCTCACGCTTGACCTGCTGGAGTACCGCTCGCACGCCGCCCCGGGGTGGCGGGGTGGTGGTCCCTGCTAGACCACCCGACGCCGTGACTCACGGGAGGGGCAGCCAAGCCCTCCACGTGCTCCACGACGCCACCCGCCTACTAGCGTTTCGTGTGAGCTACGGGCGGCGTGCAGGTTCGCTGAGCGCATCTCGCTGAGGCAGCTGTGAACGCGCGCGGGTGAGCGAGCTCGGCAGAGCGATTGTCTCATCTCTTGAGCGACATTGCGATCTCGCCATAGTGCCATGCAGCGGCACAAGTCGAGCTGTGAACACGCGGTGTGAATGAGCTCGGCAGGGAGATTGTCTCATCTCTTGAGCGAGAGATTAGCATCTCGCTATAGTGCCATGCAGCGGCACAAGTCGAGCTGTGAACACGCGGTGTGAACGAGCTCGGCAGGGAGATTGTCTCATCTCTTGAGCGAGATTGTGATCTCTCGATAGTGAACGAGATTGAGATTTCGTGCTAGCGCTCGCCACGGGTCTTGCCCTGGGATCGGACATGAGCCGAGCTCGGCCCATAGGATTGAAACATTTCCTTGCGCCCGTATTGGAGATCTCCCCGATACCCCCCCCAGAATTGCGATTCTCCCCGCCTAGGGCTAAAAATGGGCCTGCGCCACTTGTTCGATTCCTT
>NW_005198226.1:0-1632 GCF_000372725.1 Emiliania huxleyi CCMP1516 | reverse complement strand
CACTCGTACACCGCCCACGACATCGCGTGGGACTCGACCTTCGCGCCGTGTACGCGCCGGGTCGGCGCCTCCTCGGACGGCGGCCCCGGCCTCTCGGTTGACTTTCTTGCGCTGCACGCCACCCTGCCTCTCGTGCCGGGGCTCGAGCTTCCTCCCGACGCGGAGCTCTTCCGACTGGCGCAGCCCGGCGAGCGAGCGTCCCCCATTGGCGCCCCGCCGCCGCTGCCGGCGAGGACGGCGGCGGAGACGCGCCGGCCGACGGCTTTGGCGTGAGATGGGTGGCCTCCCGCGCGCGGCGCGGCACTGTGTGAGAGCATGGTTGCGTGGCATGCATGCTATCAGAATGGCATGCGCATTTTGTTACATAACTTCTGTGCGAGAGTGCGGCAGAGTGGATTTACCTGTTCCTTTTTACCCATCTCCTGGTAGAGGTGTCCGTTTTATTTATTTATTTAGAGAGTGGATTTAGGAGAGGCTCCCACGCGGCTCGAGGCGCAATGTTCTCCTCCTGGTCGGGTCGAGGCCGGGGCTTCCCGCCGAGCGGCCTCCATCAGCGATGCGAAGTCGGCAAAGCTCACGCGTCCGTCTCCGTCCGAGTCGACCTGGCAGAAGAGCAGCCGCACAGTTGCGGCAGGTATGTGTGGCGCCACCTCGCCTGCCGCATTCCGCAGGTCGTCGAGGGTGATGTAGCCGTTGCAGTAGGGATCAAGCGCAGAAAAGTGTCGCCGCACGCTGTCATGGGGATCTTGTGACAGAAGCTTTGGGACTGCGTAGGCACAGAAGTCGGAAAGCTCGAAAGCGGCGGGGCACGCCTTGGGTTGGAGTGCATCCAGATCGAACGCCGAGATGTGCCAGCCAAAGAGCTGGATATGCGCAGCCCGAAGCTCGTGCCGAGTGAGAAAGCCTTTCCCGCCAGTATCGCAGTCATGAAAGACAACCGTGGCTGCCTTGACACCGGGCGTGCCCATGCCAACGGTCTGGATTCGGTACCTAGGTACCCGGGTACTTCAGATTGGTATCGTATCATCGGATGCCAGATCATACCCCAGGGCTATACCCTGATACCCTCTTGAGAGGACCCGCATTGGGCCCCTAGAGGATAGGCTGATACCCTCGTGGGTTACCCTTCACACCGGACACGACCCCCCTCTTCACACCTCTTCGCGCGCTGCGCGCGCGCCAAGTCAGACAACGCGAGCGCACCACTAAGCAATGCGCTGGGCGAGGAGGGCGCTAATGGTGGCCGTCGTCGCGTTTGACGGGCCCGCGGCCGCAGCCGGTGCGGCTGCGGCCGCGGGAGGGGCCGCGGCCTGCACGGCTGCGGCCTGGGCCGGCGCCGCGGGGGGCGCGGGGTTAGGCGCCGTGGCGGGCTCCGCTGCGGACTCGGTGTCCCCCGCCGCCGCCCCCATCGCCTGCGCCGATGCGAGCTGCTGGCGCGCGAACTCCTCGCGGGAGGGAAATGCGAAATCGTTCTCGAAGTCAACACATGGCACCGGCAACAAAATCCGGTGAATTTCCGAAACAGCTGGCTTTGCCGAAACGAGGAGGCGTGCATTGCGCGCGCAACAGCTGGTGGGCGTGGCGCGCGGGTACGGCGGAAGCGCAAAGAGTTTGAATGATACCGGGGCGCAC
>NW_005198227.1:0-1632 GCF_000372725.1 Emiliania huxleyi CCMP1516 | reverse complement strand
TCCTCCTTCGAGTACACCACGTGGCAGGAGGCATCGTCACGCTGCGCCGCGCTCGGCTACACTCTGTGCGACAAAAACTGCGCAGACAAAGGCTGCAACTACAATTCGATTTGGGTGTGGACGAGCGAGCCATGCCCGCCCGCGCCGGCGCCGGCGGCGCCCCCTTTCCCTGCCCAAGGCGTCTTGATCCTCGACGGCAACTCCAATACTCAGGCGTGCGTCCACGACGCCACCGCCACCAGGCACCTCAACGTCGCCATCGCTGCGCAGTGCTGCGACGGCTCGACGTGCAAACGTAAGAGCTCAAGCAGCAACGACGACTGTATCGCTGGGATGTGGAGCTCCTCCTTCGAGTACACCACGTGGCAGGAGGCATCGTCACGCTGCGCCGCGCTCGGCTACACTCTGTGCGACAAAAACTGCGCAGACAAAGGCTGCAACTACAATTCGATTTGGGTGTGGACGAGCGAGCCATGCCCGCCCGCGCCGGCGCCGGCGGCGCCCCCTTTCCCTGCCCAAGGCGTCTTGATCCTCGACGGCAACTCCAATACTCAGGCGTGCGTCCACGACGCCACCGCCACCAGGCACCTCAACGTCGCCATCGCTGCGCAGTGCTGCGACGGCTCGACGTGCAAACGTAAGAGCTCAAGAAGCAACGACGACTGTATCGCTGGGATGTGGAGCTCCTCCTTCGAGTACACCACGTGGCAGGAGGCATCGTCACGCTGCGCCGCGCTCGGCTACACTCTGTGCGACAAGAACTGCGCAGACAAAGGCTGCAACTACAATTCGATTTGGGTGTGGACGAGCGAGCCATGCCCGCTGCCTTACGAGCTGCCTTAGCCAATCAGGTCCGGCGGGGTTGCAGTCGTTTCGTGACACAGAGTCGGTTGTTGTCTGTCTAGTTGTCAGACTACAGACATCGAAGAAAGAAAGAAAACAGACACCCAAGGGAGGGATGGGAGGACGGCACGCCGCCACCACAACAGGGATTTTAAGGAGAGGAGTGTGGTGCTAGCCGTTGCCCACCCTCGGGCGTAGTCTGCCTCTTTCTATCTCTCTTCGCAGTCCCTCCTCCCTCGCCGATTCTCGCTGCAACCTTCATGCCACCTCGCGGTCGTCCCATTCTCGTCGTTCCCTCTCTTGTGACTTGTCGCTTCTTCCTCTGTCGAGTCGCTCTCCTGTGCCTCGTCCTGCGACGCCGCCGCCGCCTGCCGATCCCTTGCTCCTTGCTCTCGCGGCATGACACTGGTCCAACCAAAGACCGGATCTCTCAGGATTTTGGAAGGACGATCAGGGGCACAGGTGGGTTCTGACACGGTACCTGGATATCACCTTTCTGTCAGGAGACGGAACACGGAGGAGCTGTATAGGTTGTCACCCATCGCTACATCACCACAACCACCAAGTCGGATACAAGTCGATGACAATGGTGCGCGGCAAGGACAAACCAAACATGAGACGGTTACCAAGGACGGTCGGGGCCAGGCAGGCTACGGTCAGGATGGAGGTTTGAGTTCTACACACATCCGGTGAATCGTGTCGTGCGACCGTTTTGTTTGTCCTTTTGTTGTAAAATTCTACACACAAAGCCGCTTTCTTGCTTGCTGGTTTTCTTCTTCTTCTTCTCTT
>NW_005198228.1:0-1633 GCF_000372725.1 Emiliania huxleyi CCMP1516 | reverse complement strand
TCTGTCGTTGATGAAGATTGATGACAACACTTGTCTCTAGCTCGCTGGAGCCGAGCAGGAGGGCCTGGCGCACAACCCCTGTGCAACTCAGGGTCCTTTCCCCTTTATATGTAGCTACCTAAGCTAGTACGGTACGCGCTCGGACACGTGTGAAAAGTGGCTCGTTGTGCGAGTATATGGGCCACGATGTCTCAAATATGAGGGGTTTTGACTCCTTCCAGCTCCTGACGCTATCCCTGGCAGCTCTAATGGCCAGGGCCGGTAGTGTTGTGATAGAGGGTGCCCATACTAGCGCAGGAGCTGCCTCACTCGCCCGGACCGTCCCCTTCTGGGGCCGGTTCCGCAGCCCGCGAGAGCCGACCGCGGGGCTGTGCCGCGGGTGCCTACTGCCGAGTGCCACAAACACTGCGCCGTCCCGCCATCACCTACAGGCTGTCTTGTGTGATGGTTGGGAAATCCAAACGCCACCATCTTGGCTCTTGCGACCTCAAACCCGCGAGCTGTATGGGTGGTCCTGACGTCGACAGACGCCCGATGACCACGGTGAAGCTGAGCCGGAAAACGCGTCGACAAGTCTCGTCTGAGCCCGTGGCGGTCGCCGGCTGAGTCGCCGTACACGGGCCGGTACCTCAGGCGTCACCTCCGCAGCCTCAGGTCTCAAACTCCACCACCTCCGACGGGACGCCTTCGGTGGCACGCTCGGCGGCGAGTTTGTGGCAGCCCCACAGCGAGCGCGGCATCGAGCCTATTCGGTCTGGTCGGTTAGGCGCACTCCCTGGGTGCCAGGGAGTGCGCCGAACGTGCGAGTAGTGCTTCCTGGCAGCGCGCGCCGGCTGTGGGGCTGCCACAAACTCGAGACACGCTTTTTTGGGACATTTTCGACGCTTTTGGCCCATATATACTCGCACACAACATGCGATGGCCCCCGCTCTGAATAAGTACTTACTTTTAGCTTCCTGGGAGAAAAGGGAGAGGCAGGCGCGATTTCTAGGCCCTTGGCCTCTCTCTCTCAACATGTACATGTAGAGTCTGATTGACGTAGAGAGCCGACTCTTTGCGAGCGCCGTACAACCTACAATGTACTCCCTCACCCGGGGACATCACAGCGCAAGTCGCTCACGGCCTCGGCGTCACCGCTCTCCCGGCGCGCGCGCAACCTCGCCAGCAGCAGCATCTCGTAGCAAGCGGACGGGTGGTCAAAGAGCTGCTCCTTTACAGACGCCTCGACCTCCCGCCGCCTCAAGCCGAGCTGCTCCAGGCGGGCGATCGTCTCGCCGTCGAGCGGCGTGCCCTCGGCGGGCGGGTCACTGCCGGGCGGCGGCAGCCTCGCGTCCACTCCCGTGAGCCAACGGCTCGCGCGCACCGCGCGTGCGTCTGCGCGCTGCTCGGGCGACAGGCAGAGGAGCGACCCGACGAGCGAGCACGCCTCGGGCGAGACTGTGCTGGGCAGCTCGAAGCGGCCCGAGACGACGCGCCTCTTGAGCTCGGCGGCGGAACACGCCTGGCGAGGGGAGGGGGGGTGCGAGGTGCGCGGCGGCGGATGGCGGCGGGCGGGTGCAGTGCGGGCCTGGAAGGGCAGCACGCCCGCGAGCATTGTCGCGAGCGCCACGCCGAGCGACCACATGTCGACCTG
>NW_005198229.1:0-1633 GCF_000372725.1 Emiliania huxleyi CCMP1516 | reverse complement strand
CGGCTGCATCTCCTGCTCGTTTCGCTCGCACCCGAGCGGCTGTCGCCAGGCGCTTCAGGTCGGCGGTGCTGCGCGCGCGGCCGTCGGCCAGGCACAGCCACATGTCCTCCTCCTCGGCAGGCTCGCACGGCTTGCCGTCGAACTGCGGCTGGCGCCCGCGACGATGCTTCGCCCAGGCCGGGCACGATGGTGCCGCGACGAGCGGCGTCGAGGCGACGGCCATCGATGGGTCCAGAAGACTTGGAGACACTTCTACCAAAAAATCGAGCACAATTGCGTTACATGGGCATGGCCGGGGTTTCTGCACCGAACGATCTTACTTTCGGTCTATCGAAAGTGTTGATCGATAAGGGTAGCCCCAGCGAAGCGCCGGACTGAGCTGGTGAAGCCGCCACCCAGGTCTCGAACTTCAGCTGGCGAACCATCATGCCGCTCTCGGCACCGCAGCAGCGCGAGCGCCGCGCCGCGCAGCGCGCTGCCGAGGCTCAGGACGCGGCTCGCGGGCAGCGCAACCGCCCGGCGCCGAGCCGGTGCTAGGCCGCCTCCGCTGCGCCTGCTTCCTTGCGCGCCGCTGGACGTCGGCCGAGAAGACCGCTTCCCTCTGGGGACCCGACTCCGCGAAGATCGCGCGCGCGTCGTGAGTGGCGGCGCGCGCGCGATCTCCGTTCCCGAGCACGCCGGTCGCAGTGGCATGGGCTCCCAGGCTCAAAAGCGCTCCCGTCAACAGCGAGCGAGCGCCGCCGCTGCTCCTCCTCCCGCCGCCGCTCACCGAGACTCGGTGCCGCCGTTCGCCGCCGCCGCCGCCGCCGCCGCCGCCGCCGCCGCCTCGCGCCTCGCCTCCGTCACCGCCGCCCTCCATCTCGCAGCGGCGCGTCCCTCTGATGGCGCGGGCGCCTCGCTCACCGGCGCCTCGCCGCCCCCCCCCCCCCCCCTTCTCGCGCCGCTCCGCTCGTGGCCGCCGCCTCCCCTGTCAATCCCGCCGCCTCCCCTGTCATCCCGCCGCCCGCACCACCGCCGCCACCGCCTCGCGCCTCGCCGCCGCCGCCACCGACCGCCCTCCCCTGCGCCGCTGAGCGCGGTGCAGGGGGTGAGCCCCCGCTGCGCAGCCTCACCGCAGTGCACTGCGCTCTCCGCGCCCCTGACGATTAGTGAGGAGGTGGTGTTGCACAGCATGGAGCTCGGCGAGCGTTTAGCGAGCCCCGCAGCTAGTGTTTCATAACATCGATGTAGAAATCTCTGTTGGAGTGTTGCCGCCCTACAGCCAGGACATGTCCGACGCCATCGTCAGCGACCCGTCGGTGCCCGCAGCGACGCGCGCGCACTTCCATGCGGCGAAACAGATCGGGGCGGGGGCGCGGTGCTGGGCATCGACCTGATCGGCCCCACCGTCGAGCTGCACGACCAGGCGTGGCTCTACGAGGCGCAGGGCCACCTCAACCATCCCAAGGGTGCCATCACCCTCGACACGCGCTGCACCGGCATGGGCGATACGACGAGGTGCATCTACCACCGCTCGAGACTACCCGAGTGCCCACCATGCACCATCGGCAACGCAAAGGAGCCGCGCACGCTGTCACTCTTCGAGCACTTCAACGGCACGCACTGGGACGGGTGCAACTATGGCGGCTGGTTA
>NW_005198230.1:0-1633 GCF_000372725.1 Emiliania huxleyi CCMP1516 | reverse complement strand
TGTTCTTCCGCTCTCTCCCCCTCATTCGAGTATCGGAGATTCGACAGAACGTGTGTTGCATATATGCGCCGAGTGTGGTCCCCCCCGAGGGTGTTCTTGTATAGTATAGTTGGTTGCGAGTTGAAAAAAACCCATTTCGCGCCCGCAGCCAGCACCAGTACAGTACACATGCCGTTCTGGTGCCCCTCGGCTGGCCAGAGGACGACTCACAATCGGAAAGACATGACGAGGGGGCGTATAAACGGTACCGCAGCGCCAGCGGCCCGGGACACTAACAATGAGTTGCCGCCACTCGCCCGGCCTCCTACCCCTCGGGGTCGCAGGGAAAGTGGGGTTGCGGACAGGCGCTCCCCCCCGGACCACGACGCCAGGTGTACCCTCCGGCCACCTGGGAGGGGCGCCAAACTCCATTTTTGGCCCATTTGGCTTCACCATGATGGATACGGAGGTGGCCAGCTCTTGGTTGTGCACCTGCGGCGCAAAGAGGAGGTGATCTCGGCGGACGACGGCCATGCCGAGAGCGGGCACAGCGCGGAAGAGGGTGCGCAGCGCGTCGCGGCCGCGCGCTTGGGGGGGGCCCGGGGGGATGGCCAGAGCGCAGAGGCGAGAGGGGGTGGGACACCTGCATGTCCTCGAAGCTCCCACTAGAGCTGTCAAACGTTAAGAGCTGAACAGTGTTGCTAGTGTTAACAGTAACAACAGAACAACAGTGGGGCTCCCCAACAACAGTTGCTAACGTTAGGCCAGCTGAACAGCAATAAGGAAGGCCTGGCAGTGACCCACGACGATCTCCAGCGTCCAGTGCGGGTAATACCCGAAAATACCTGGAAAAACCCAGGTATTCTCGGGTTTTACCCGGGTTTTTGGCATTTTCTGCTTGCTGACCACTGAACAACAGTAACAACAGTAACAAACAGTAACAGCTTGGGCTGGGGAGAACACTTGAACAACGTTGAGGATTTTCAGCCAACAATAGTGCAACTGTTAGGCCCAAAGTTAACGTTTGACAGCTCTAGCTCCCACCCGCATACGCAAGCTGAGCCGCGAACGGCGGCGAGAGAGTTTGGCAGGGTCAGCAAGGACCGCGCATGGCGAAGGACCCGTTTTTGCGCAAAAGGTGTTTTTGGCTTCCCACCGCCTCCGGCTCCGCGTGGCCCCTCATGGCCATTCATTTTTATTCGCGTCTTACGACCTCGGTCTCTCTGGCGGTGCGGGGCCGAGAGTTGCGTTCAGTTAGTGGGACAGCCCGGAGCGAGAGACGCAGACAGAGCGTTCGCGCGAGCAAAAAGGAGAGAACGCGCCACTGACACGCGCGAGACTGGGGGGAAACGATGTGCGGTCTATCTGCGCGTCCCGCACACTGGCTGCGCAATCGCGGCGCCCTTTATGTCGGCGTCGAGGAAGGACGAGCCGAGCACGTCCGACAGGAAGATGCGCTCCTCGTCGGGTGCGATCCCGCGCTCGTTGATCTCTGCGCCGGCGGGCGTCGCGTAGCTCGCGACCGTCTCGATGAGCGCGCCGCCGTCGGAGAGCCCAAAGACGCCTAGAGCGCGAGGGGCGGCCTCGCGCTGCGCGCCCTCACTGCGGCAGCGACGCGCCAGAACAGGCCCTCGCCCTGGATGATTCCCTTACC
>NW_005198231.1:0-1633 GCF_000372725.1 Emiliania huxleyi CCMP1516 | reverse complement strand
AATGGCCGGAAGACAGAGTACTGTGGCCAACGGCTGAGGAGATCGACAGTTGGTGACCATCAGGAAAGCTTGATGAAGTGCTGGCCTTATGTTGCGCATGTCTGGCACTACAACCGATGCGTTGATCAGCTGAGCGAGGTTTGCGGAGAATCCTATAGTAGGATCTTAAGATATTGTGACGGACGACCCCACATTGGTGAAAAACGGCTGATTTCCGACATTCTTTACCCTTTTTTCTCCGACTGCCCTAGCTAGTTCAAGAGTTTCGCGGCAGTGACCCAATGCGTCAAACCCGAGTGTGCAAGGCCCAAGGCGGCTAGGGATGAAGCCGCAAAAGAGGCGCGCGAGGCAAGGAGCCCGAGATCACCCGAGATTGTCGACCGCGCCCTTTGAGGCGTACGGCGCGTCGCCGTTTTTGCCTTGTTGCGCAGTGCGTGCGGAGTGTCAGCGGAAGTAAGCATTTGCCAATTTCACTAGCCCGCCAGGGTGTTTTCTTGCGTGGCCGGACACCACGAGATGAAATCCTGCAAAACCTGGCCGGGCCCTGCCCCCACCCCTACCTACCGACCTACCTAAATAAATAAATAAAACGGACACCTCTCTACTAGGAGATGGGTAAAAAGGAACAGGTCCCCGCCCTGCGGTCTTTGTGCAGGGTTCTTTGTGGGTGTGGTCGGCGACTAGCCGGGGTCGTCCTCCCGATGGGGGACTAGCACTAGCCGTCTTCCACATGGTCCCTCGGGTCCCTGCTGCTCCTAATCTCGTCGTACATCCTCCTGCTGATCTCCGCAACATCCTGCTCCCTCCCTCGTCTCGCCCTGCGCGTCTGCTCCGCCTCCCCGTCGTCCGCCCTGCGTCGTCTGGTGACGGGTCCTCCATAGTCGGTTGAGGTCGCCGCCCTCCTCGTGCCTCTTCCCAACGTTCCCTCGGCGGCCGATGCCGTCTGCTCCGGCTCCCCAGTCCCCGGGTCTGCCCTGCCCTCGTCTGCGCTAGCTTCTGTTTCGTCATCACTGATGTCCGTCCTCTTCTTTCTCCTCTTGTTGTATGCTTTGTACATCGCGTCGATTCCTTTTCGCGTGAGCACCAGCCTGAAGCCCGCCCAGCAGCTGAACCGCTCCCTAAGTCGAAGGAGCATCATCAGTCTCACCCACTTCGCTCGCTGCCGACTGTCTCCGCTCCCTCCCGCTTGGGCCGCCGTCGCGGCCCTCGTTCGTCCCACTGGCTGTTGGCCTAGATCGGGTTGGCCTCCCCCCCTCAGCCCTGACCCGACGGGGACGCCACCACCCTCGCCCAGGGATCTACAATGCTGTCTTAAGGTCCGACAGGTTCGGCACCGGGCACCGCCTCGGTATACAAAATGCGCCTGCGGGCGGACCCTTACAGATCACAGATCACCTCGAGAACCTCGAGAGAGGCTGTGAAGAGGAGCGTCGAGCTCGTTGTTGTCACCACGCACGTGGGGGCAGCACCGCGAGGCCCCGGCGCCGCGCCATGGCGTTCGAGGTGTTTGACGACGTGGCCTTCTACTGGTTCCTTTTCTCCGTCATGGTGATGGTCATCGTCCCCATGTCCTACTCCTTCCTCTCCACTCTGCAGCTGCGGCCGCCGGCGGATTGGACGCGGCAGCTCGACT
>NW_005198232.1:0-1633 GCF_000372725.1 Emiliania huxleyi CCMP1516 | reverse complement strand
TCCTCGATCGGCAGCTCGTTGAACTCGGCCAGCGACTGGTACTCGTCGTCGCCAGTCTTGTACATGAAGTGGCAGTACGCGCGGCGCGACTTTTCGGGCAGCGCCTCGATCCACGCGCGCGTGCGTGGCGTGGCCTGCACGTCGGGCCCGGCGCGCGCTCGCTCCGCCCACACCACCTCGCCCTTGCGCAATCCGTAAGTGGCAAAGAGCCCGAGGCCGCCGCCGACTTCCGAGCGGGGCCGGCACACGATGTGCGGGTGGACGGTGCCGACGATGTCGGCGGGCAGCGAGGCGAGGAGCAGCGATCGGCCGGTCCACTCGTTGGACGAGCGCGGCAGCCGCGAGTATGGCAGCCCGTTCGGGGCGAGATCCTCCTCCGCCATGCGCAGAACAGCGCCCTGCTGGCAAACTTAGGCGATGCGCTGGCCAGCTCGAAAAGAAGAAATCATTCTACGGCGTGTCAGCAGGAAATGGCGGGGCGAAGCAGCGTGTACCCAGGCACCCGCAAGCAACGCGGGCCGAGCGGTGAGGCTGAGAAAAAGAATTCTAACCCGGCACGCTTGAGCGACTCGCGGATATGTTTCTTTTTCCCTCGCGTCCCGGTCTATCCCCGCCCCCATGGCCGCCGCGCGGCGCCGCCGTTCAACCTGCCAGACGAGCTCCTGGGCCCACGGAGCTAAGTCGCGGCGGGCGGTGGCGGCGTCGCAGAACGAGGCTGCCGAGGAGAGCGATGGAGTCATCAGAGGATGACGGGTGTAAACGGGGTCTGGGGAGGAAGCCCCAGCGGCCCGCCGCAGGCGCCGCCGGAGGCTGGCCCGCCGCAGGCGCCGATTTTTTGGCGTTTTTTCTCAAAATTGAGGGATTTCTCATCTAAATTCTCATCCAAAATCGAGCTCGCTACGAGCTCTCTAACTGCACAGCATCTCCTCGTTGAGCCTAGCGGCGCCCGTATCGCCCACGCCCACATTCCTTTTTCTTGCCCTTGGCCCTTGCTGCACTCAGCCGCTCAACCTCCGCCAGTCTCTCCTTGCTCGTTGCTGGCGCTGCCGCCCCCAGTACTGCGATTGCAGCTCCTTGGCATGCCGCGCCGCCTCCATCTGCTGTGCTTCCCACGCTGCCGCTTCCTCTAAAGCAGCGCCGCCACTAAGCGGCGCAACCAAGTTCTCGCACTGTTTGCATGAGCATGTGTCCTGCTGGTGCGGCGCACAATCCGCGCGCGGCGAGTGAGAGTAGAAGACTGACAGCAGGAGCTGCAGGAGCTGCAGGAGCTGCGCAGATCGGATGGGTGGTGACGCCGTCGAGCGACGGCGCAAAGACCAATCACCACCGCTGAGAGCCGCGACACGAGGCTGCTGGCAGCTGCACCTGTGAGAGCCGCGACACGAGGCTGCTGGCAGCTGGCAGAGCGAATCGCGATTCCGGCGGCCGCCGTCAGCCCGCCGACACCGACGGCCTGTCTGAGGTCAAACTCCCACCGCACGTCGGACCAGTCGTGCGTCAGCCATGGCGACGAGACGTCTGTATGCAGACAGCCCGCCACCCGGGCGATAGAACATGCCAGCTGGGCTCTTCCAGGGCTCTCGTGGCCCGTGGCGCGTGCCCAGTGGGCGGGCTGCGGCGGGCGCAATAACTA
>NW_005198233.1:0-1633 GCF_000372725.1 Emiliania huxleyi CCMP1516 | reverse complement strand
TCCGCGCCGTGCGTGCTGCGCAGCGCGTCGAGCGCGCAATCTTGCAGCTCCTGCGCGGGCGAGCCGGGCGGGTGGGAGGACGAGTACAAGCGGCGACGCGCGCGGTGCGTCGCACCTCGTTGGCCCTAAAGTCGGACTCCTGCCTCTGCAACGCGTCGATGAGCGTCGCCTTCTCCGTCACGCCCATGATCTGCACGCTCTGCCGCAGAATCTTGGCGACCCCTTCCTGCCCGTGCTGGATGAGCACGCCGAGGTCCACCTCGGTCGAGTGGATGAGCGAGACGAGGTCGGCCGGCCCGCCCTTGGCCACCTCGGCGAGCGCGTCGCAGAGGTCGCTCCTTGTGCCAGTCAAGAAGGGTTCGAGGAGGCCGTGTAGCAGCCCCGCGCGCTGCTGGAGCAGGTCGCGAATCCGCAAGGTGGCCACCCTGGCCCGCACCGAGGGCGTCAGCGCGAGGCCCTGGTCGAGGTCGATGCGGGCGGCCATCGATTTGAGGCGCTCGCGGCGCCGGCGCTGCTGCGTCGCAGCACCAAAAAGCGCGGCGAAGCCCACCATCGCCGCGGCAAAGGGGCGCTCCGGAGCGATGCCGACCGCGATGAGCGGCGAAGTCGGCAGGCAGAGGTGGATGTAGGCGCCAAACGCGTAGGCGAGCGGCCAGAAGAGGACCTCGACCCGGGTCTGGTGGAGGGGCGTCCGCTCGAGGGGAGGGGCATAGTAGACGGCCAGCGTGAGGGCGAGCAGCCCGAGACCCTGCGAGTACGGCAGCGCGTCGCCGCCCATGCGACGCGAGAACGGCCTGAAGGGCACAATCGCAGCGGATGGACGCCGAGAGTCGCACGCACGTCCCTCGTCCCCTCGTGCCGTCTCCCAGTTCGGACTTTTGCGCGCTGGGTATGGTCCACTCGTCACCACCCTGACCCCCACCCGCCGCTGACAGACCAGGCCTCCAGCCGACATGACCAACCCCCTCGGCCCACCGCCGGCACAAGGGCACAAACTCATGATTCGCGCGACATTGAGGCGCTCCGCAACCAGACGTTAGCTGAATGACGTTTGGTAACGAAAATGAAGAAAAATCTGGCTGGAGCGAGAGCAAAACCGCGGGAACACTGCCACCGATCTCCTGCGAACCAATGCCGAGGCGAGGCTTCCGCCTCCTCTCCGACTCGCCCTCGTTCGCCGACCTCCTCATCACGGCGGACAAGGCGGATCTCGTCGTCGGCCGCAGCATCCACGCCGACTACCGCATCGCGAATGCCCAGATCTCGGGCACGCACTGCACGCTCCGGCTGACTCCGTCGGGCCGGCTCAAGCTCACGGACACGAGCTCCAACGGCACCTTCGTGAACGGAAGGGAGATTGCGCGCTTCAAGACCGTCGACGTGCGACGCGGCTCGACCATCACCTTCCTCGTGGCCTCTGTCGACGAGCGCGACGCCGAGTATGGCGACGAGGTCCCGGCCTTCACCGTGTGCGACGCTCCGCCGCAGCAGGCGGTGGCGGAGGCGTCGCCCGGCCGCGAGACGGTCCCCGACCGCGTGCCGGCGCCCCCGGCCGCCAAGCCGCCCCCCCAGCCGGCCTCCTGCCGCTCCGAGGTGCAGGGCCGCGTGCTCCGGAAGCGGCCGCCGTCCGGCT
>NW_005198234.1:0-1634 GCF_000372725.1 Emiliania huxleyi CCMP1516 | reverse complement strand
GCGGCGTCCGGATTTTTCTTCTTTGAGCGCTCTTGCCCACAAAGCTGCCCTCCAGCGCGAGCGAGGCGTGGAAGAGCAGCGAGACGGCCGCGGCGCGAGCGATGTCGGCGGGGCCGTCGCACGAGACGGACGAGAGAGAACAAAACGCGCAATTCGCTCTCACCTGGCAACCCTGTCTGCACGTCTCGCGCGCGCGTGAACAGGGCTCCAGGCCCCAAATGACGTGTGAGTGTTAGAGTTGTTTGGTGGTATTGGGTATTGCTAAAAATCTCGAGAGAGAGAGAGCCAGAGAGGGCGCGCACGAGGAGCTCCGTGGGGAGGTCGAGCAGGCGGGTGGGGGCGTGCCTCGCCGAGGGAGCGGTGGTTGCGGCGGCGACAAAAAAAGAATCTTCGGCGGGCACGTCGCGCCGCATGGTGGCCGCGCTGCGCCGCTCGCCGCTGGCGCGCGGTTGAACGCGGCGCCGACTCCGCGGCGGCGCCATCTCACGCAGCGGGGCGCGTCGCGTCGTCGGCGCCAAAACAGACGCGAGCTCGCGGCGCGGCCGCGGCAGCAAAAACAACAACCGTCTACTTCTCCTTCTCTTCTCGTCTTGTCGCAGGCGCACACGCGCGCGACGTGCGCTCGTTCGCCGCGTTCGCTCCGCGAAGGGCGATTCGAACCGGGAGCCAGTCGGCGCAGCGGCGGCACGCGGCGGCAAAACGCACGACGCTCACCTCATGGAGATGCTGCGGCTTTGGCACCTCCTGATATAATGCTGATTTTTTGCTGAGCGGGGCGGAGGCACGCGGGCGGCGGAGGCGGCGGCGGACGACGTCTACTTCCCCTGTGGTAGCTTAGCGATCAGGGAGGATCTACCTGTTCGGCCTCGAGGAAGCTGCTGGGGGAGAGGGGGGGAGAGAGGAGAGGAGGAGAGGGGAGAGGATGAGAAGAGGAGAGGAGAGGAGAGGAGAGAGGAGGAGAGAGGAGAGAGGAGGAGGGGGAGAGGAGAGAAGAGGGGGGGGGTGAGAGGGAGAGAGGGAGGGAGGGAGGGAGGGAGGAGAGAGAGAGAGGAGAGCCTTTGAGCCTTGGCACCAGCCAGGCAGTTGATTTGGCCCTGGCAAATTAATTAATTAATTAGGCGGCGCTGCTCTCGCTCCTCGACGAGATCGCAGCTGTCGAGGCGCAGATCGTGGCGACGCCGGCGCCGGAGGGGTCCGCGGTTGCGGCTGCGTATCAGCTGTGCCACCGCCTGCGGCTGGTCCGGCTGGCGACTGCCGCGGCCGAGGAGGCGGGGGAGACGTGGCACTCGCTTGCGGCACTCGCCTGATTAATTAGTTAATCAATGTTTAATTAAATGATAATTGATTGCTTAATTAGGCACTCGCCTGCGGCGGCTGGCGGCTCGCTCGACGCGGCTTTCCGCTCGCTGGGGTGCGTCGATGCGAACGGCTTGCTCACCCTCAAGGGACGCGCCGCCGCGCTTGTCGAGGGAGTCAACCCGATGTTGGCCGTCGAGGTGCGCCCCTCCCAGGCCTTGCAAGAGCCCCCCCCCCCCCCCCCCTGAAGATCTCCTCACTGCCGGCCTGCAGATCCGTGAGAGCAACCGTGCTGGCAGCTTTAATAAAGCGACCTACCACCGGCGAGAGCCGGTTAT
>NW_005198235.1:0-1634 GCF_000372725.1 Emiliania huxleyi CCMP1516 | reverse complement strand
AAACTCGCCCTTCGGCCACTCTGGCGCTCTCCGAGCGGCTTCGAGGACGGGAGTCCAAGCGGCAACCAGCCGTCGCCGCGCGTCCGCGTCGAGCGGGCCGCCGGTAAAGGCGCGCAGCGTCGCAACGGTGCAGTGCAGAGTGGAGGCCGGGTAGATGTAGGCCTCTGGCGGGAGCGCCGCTCGTAGGCTGGCGGAAAGCTTGGCGTATGCGAGGGCCACCTCTGGCGGCATTGGCCAAGAGCACACCAGCACGGCGCCGCAAAAGTCGTCTGTGCATCGGTCCCCGGCCGCGAGGCGTGCGATGATGGCGTTGTCCCAGCGAGTCGCCATCGGTACGCAGGGTTCCGCGGCTCCTACCCGGATAGGGGGTATGTGCACCACGACTCGCGCCAAAACGCCTTCTACCTCTCTTTCCCAGCCGCGCAGCGAAGCGAAAAAAGAAAAAACTATAGGTTGTCACCGTGGATAGAGAGACCCCCTATCCCTATCCGGGTAGGAGCCGGAACCCAGCTGTCGGTACGGGTAGTGCGGGTGAAAAAGAAAGCGTCGGAGGCTTTTTCTCATTGGGGTGTGCGTTTTTTTCTTTTCGACACTCTTCTCTTCAGGGTGTGTGGCAGCCAGATGGCTGTGTGTCTTGTGAGCCTGTTTGTGTCTGTGTGTCGCTCGTGCGTGTCGTCATCATCTGTCCAGCGTCCACCCATACCGCGTTGGTGTCCAGTCCGAGCCTGGCTGTTCTTCACCTTTCTACCTACCTACCTACTCGGAGGTGGCGGCATGCCGTCCTCCGGAGGGCGATCTTTTCTTTTTTATTTATTTTTGAACTGCTCTGTTCTGTTCCTCGAGGTAACATCGAAGGCTATCAAAAGAAAACCCGAACGGGCGTTGTGTCGGCTGCAAAAGCAATCGTTGGTGCTCGCTTACTCGCGTACAGACAGTGTCCTGGATAGCCCACACCACCGCCTCCCTCTCCACCGCATAGGACATGCTGCTCTGCCCACCAGCACGCGCAACGACGCGAACATCGCTCGAACGGCTCGCAATCAAAACAACCAGCCTCGACGCCGACGAATTCAGCAGCAGCGACGACGAGGCCGACGACACCAGCCCGCCCAAGCGAAAGAGCCTAACCAAACGGATCGACACTGACCACCCAGGCTCGCGGTCAGCGCGGCTCGCACGCCGGCTCCCGAGCGTGGCCGAAGGGAGCCAATCGCTCAAGCTGCCGCGCCGGTCGCTAGCCGCCACCGACCCTTCCTTTTTCACGACGGCAGACCGCTCCTCGCCCGACGTCTCGGCCGATCCACAGATGCCACCATCTCCGGCCGACCCTCGCAAGCAGATGAAGCGCGTGGCGGAGGCGGCGGCCAGCGGGACGAGCTTGGCAGAGCCCGTGCTTGGCACGGCCTGGACAGAGCCTGAGATTGCTCAGTGTGCTCAGTGGACTGAGCCTGTGGGCTGGGCCCATGAGCCCTTCGCTCCAGGCTGGGCCTTCACCGGCAGTTGGACGGGTGGGGCAGTCCCGCCGATGATGGTGTGTCCTCAGCCCTCGGTGCTAGTGCGGATGCCTGTGCAGATGGGGCTGCAGATGGCGCCGATGCAGATGGCGCCGCCAACGTGCTACGAGTATTCGATGC
>NW_005198236.1:0-1634 GCF_000372725.1 Emiliania huxleyi CCMP1516 | reverse complement strand
ACCGCAGCTGATGACCTCGCCGGACGAGCGCGCGCCTCCTCACGCCTCCTCGCGTCGGAGAGCAGGCGCCGCACCGCGCGCACCACACCTACCGCCGGCACGACCTGCTCCTCCTCGACAACCTCGCAGTGTCGCACCGCGCGGCGAGCGGCGCGCACGACGCGTCCGCCGCGGCCGGCCTGCGCGTGCTCCACCGCACCACGCTGCGAGGCAGGCACTCGCTCGACCCGCCGCCCGAGTCTGGGCTCGCGCCCTTCGCGTACATCTGGGGCGGGTGCCCCGCCGGCTTGGGCGCGCGCGGCGGCGTGTGGCAGGCGTCCGACCACTGGGGCGTGGGTTTCCGCTGGAACGGGACGGCGCCCATGCGGAACTGAGGCGGCGCGACGCCCACCACCCACGACCTCTCGAGACCCACACCCTTTCCCGCCCGACCGCCACGCCACGCTGTACTTCTGTCGCCGCCCTGCCGCCACGCCACGCTGCCGCTCCTGCGGAGTGGGGCTCATGTCCCGGCCCGCACCCTCCCGGATAGCGCGCGCGTGCGCGGCCTCCGCCAGTGCCAGCGGCACCATCGCACACCGCCGCCGCCATCCCCACCGCCACCACCGCCGTCCCGCTTCCTCCTCCATCGCCGCCGCCTCCGGCTTGCGAGCCCGCCACCGCCGCCCCGTCCCTGAGAGTACACCGAGACTACTTCGCTACCACTAGTTACTCTCGGAAACACAAAAGAGCAAGACACAATCATCCCTCAGAGGGATCAAGATCCCTTCAACGCGCAAAAGACGGAGTTGCGGGATGTGATAGATCTCACTATAGATCTTCGCCATGAGGCAGGACTTCTGCGGCCCCATCCTGACTGTACCCAGGGCGAGGAAGTAGTACAAATCCTGATAGCGATAGAGGGGGTAGTGCAAAAAAGGGGCATACCAACCGAGGTGCGACGACTGCATGCGGATCTCATCGTTGATGATGCTTCGCAGGCGTTCGCGCAGGCAAGTCGCGCCAACATCGACCGCCCCAAGGGCCTTGGTGAGGGTATCTGGGATCGCGTCAAGCGCCGCAATCGCCTCTTGGGTGCTGAGCAAGCCATCACCCCTAGAGAAGACCGACAGCTCGGCGACGCACGCGGGCTTCTCCTGCCTTGTCTTGTCCTCGCTGCAGCCATCGTTGGCGTAAGTGACCAGAGCTTCGCACAGGTCGTCGACGGAGACCCAGGGATTGGCGGCGAATCCAACAACGACGGGCAGCGAGAGCAGCAGCATGGCCGGAGGAAGGTGTATGGGGGTGCAACTGTATGGGGTATGGGGGTCTGGGGGTACGTAGTGTGGGCACGATGGAGTCAACATGCCGCTTTCGCGCAGCGCGGGGATGCTGCTGCTGCCCGTCGGCTGCTTCTGCAGCGCCTCTGGCTTGCTGTTGATGAAGGCGGCCGGCGACAGCCGACCGGACCTCCCACCGTGGCGGAATCCAAAGTGGATTGCGGGGTTCGTGCTGCTCGGCATCCTTGCAACAGTCGTCGAGGTGGCGGTCCTCGGGGTCCTGCCGCTCTCGGTCGTCGCGCCCTTCGCTGGCCTGACCATCGCGTTCTCGTTGCTCCTGGCTGCCAGCGGCCTGCTCACCTCTCCAGCAGAGAG